>NC_081572.1:5608264-5676673 GCF_022355385.1 Mustela nigripes | reverse complement strand
AGGTCATGATCCCAGGGTCCTGGGATCGAGCCCCACATCAGGCTCCCTGCTGAGCAGAGAGCCTGCTTCCTCCCCTCTCTCTGCCTGCCTCTCTGCCTACTTGTGATCTCTCTCTGTCAAATAAATAAATAAATCTTAAAAAAAAAAAAAAAGAATGGTTGTTCTTTTTTAATTTTTAAATTTTTTAATAAACATATAATGTATTATTAGCCTCAGGGTTATAGGTCTGTGAATCGCCAGGTTTACACACTTCGCAGCACTTACCGTAGCACACTCCCCAATGTCCATAACCCCACCCCCTCCCCCCAGCCACCCTCAGTTTGTTTTGTGACATGAAGAGTCTCTTAAGGTTTGTCTCCCTCCCGATCCCATCTTGTTTCATTTATTCTTTCCCTACCTCCCAAACCCCCCACGTTGCATCTCTACTTCCTCCTATCAGGGACAGCATATGATAGTTGTCTTTCTCCAACTGACTTATTTCACTAAGCGTGATACCCTCTAGTTCCATCCACATCATCGCAAATGGCAAGATTTCATTTCTTTTGATGGCTGCATAGTATTCCATTGTGTATACATACCACATCTTCTTTATCCATTCATCTGTTGATGGACATCTAGGTTCTTTCCAGAGGTTGGCTATTGTGGACATTGCTGCTATAAACATTCGGGTGCACGTGCCCCTTCGGATCACTACATTTGTATCTTTAGGGAAAATACCCAGTAGTGCAATTGCTGGGTCATAGGGTAGCTCTATTTTCAACTTTTTGAGAAACCTCCATGCTGTTTTCCAGAGTGGTTGCACCAGCCTGCATTCCCAATAACAGTGTAGGAGGGGTCCCCTTTCTCTGCATTCTTGCTAGCATGTCATTTCCTGACTTGTTAATTTTAGCCAAGGAATGGTTTTTGTTTTTAAGATTTTGTTTATCCTGGGTGGCTCAGTGGGTTGGACCTCTGCCTTCAGCTCAAGTCATGATCCCAAGGGATCGAGCTCCCCACCGGGCTCTCTACTCAGTGGGGAGCCTGCTTCCCCCTCCCCCTCTGCCTGCCTCTCTGCCTACTTGTGATCTCTCTCTATCAAATAAATAAAAATAAAATCTTAAAAAAAAAAAAAAAGATTTTCTTTATTTATTTCAAAGAGAGAGAGAGAGAAAGCAAGCAAGGGCACGAGCAGAGTGGGAGGCCTGGAGAAGCAGGCTCCCCACTGAGCAGGGTGTCCAGCACAAGGCTTGATCCCAGTACCCTGGGATCACAACCCAAGCCAAGGGCAGATGTTTAACTGACTAAGCCACTCAGGCACCCCAAAAATTCTTATCAATAAGCAGAGAAATACTATCAAGTACAATGAATTTGAAATCATGAAAAAAAACCACCACCACCAACAACACCATACCAACCCCATTTTTAGGTTTAATCCTTCAAACACCTGACAGGAGACTCATGGACCCAAATTCAGGACTTCCGGCTGCTATAAAAACTATCACCAATCAAGCCCCAGTTCCGATTCCTGGCTCTCAGGAACATACTCAGTAGGCATTCATTTCCCAGTGACACAGATTTCTTCCAACGTCCCCAGCTGACAGGCAGAAATCCCCTTATTCTTCCATTCACTCAGCATCCCTCAACACCCTCCCCGCCCCCATCCTTCACTAGCACCTATGGGGGCACTAGTCTCACAGCTGCCGGCTCACTGTGACCTCACAGCCTGGGCCTCCAGGTTTCCCTCCTAGCCCAGAACACTTCCATCATAGGCTAAAAGTCTACAGAGGCTTCTAAAGGATAAGATCGAATTCGTACTGGTTTTACTTATCTCACTCCAATTCTACTTTCTTTTCCACCATGGCACAGTCTCCCAACCCCATTCTAGCACTCCTATCTCAAACACAACAAGCACCCCCTGTTCCCTCCCATCCCGCTGGCGAGGTCCGGTTCAAGTCACACTCCCTCCACACAGCACTTGCCAATGTCAGCTCTGACCAGTCATCGCCCTCCCTACGTTACAATGGGTGATACAACTCAGCATCTCATGAAATACCAGTTCCTTACTAAGTAGTAATCGTTGTGATCTTGGATGGATCATTTAACCTCTACAGGCCATTTCCTCATCTAAAAAATAATAAAAATCAAAATTAAGAGATTTTAAAAGGTCTTCTCCTGTTCTAAAAATCATCTAATTTTGTATACTGCCATATCCTGTTTCACATACTAATTTCACTTCTCTTATTTGATTTTAAAGTTCCGCAAGGGAGAAAGTATTTCTTTCCCAACTCTCAAAGCAACTTATCCCAGGATGTGGCTCAAGGAGATGCTCAGTAAATGTGACATTAAAACAGGTCATCAGCACCGAGATAGAAATCTTCAAAGAGCCAAGTGTGAACCCAAGACCTATTTCTTTTCTTTTCTCTCTCTCTCTCTTTTTTTTTTTTCTTAAAGATTTTATTTATTTGTCAGAGACAGAGGGAGAGAGAGCGAATGAGCACAGGCAGACAGAGAGACAGGCAGAGGCAGAGGGAGAAGCAGGCTCCCTGCCGAGCAAGGAGCCCGATGTGGGACTGGATCCCAGGACCCTGGGATCATGACCTGAGCCAAAGGCAGCTGCTTAACCAATTGAGCCACCCAGGCGTCCCTCTCTCTTTTTAAAAAAACAGATTTCATTTATTTATTTGACAGAAGCAGTGAGAGAGTGAATACAAGCAGGAGGAGCGGAAAAGGGAGAAGCAGGCTTCCCACTGAGCAGGGAGCCCAATGCGGGGGCTCGATTCCAGGACCCTGAGAGCATGACCAGAGCTGAAGGCAGAGGCTTAACGACACCCAGGCACCCCAAGATTTTTAAGTAATCTCTACACCCAACATGGGGCCCAAACTTACAACCCTGAGATCAAGAGTAGAACGCTCCACCAAACGAGCCAGCCAGGCACCCCTCAAGACCTATTTTTAAAGCAGTATTGAAAACTGATAAAAGCAGTTAGTACCAGACAAGTAGAAGACACCGAGATGATCCCTTGTTGGTTCTTTTCTAGAATTAAAGGTCTGCCTTGATAGAAAATAAGCTGCTGGCTTGAATGCCATGAACACAAGTGTGAGAGCTCAAAATGGTCTCTCTCTCTTTTTTTTAAGAGATTTTATTTATTTATTTGAGAGAGAGAGAGATCACAAGCAGGCAGAGAGAGAGGGGGAAGCAGGCTCCCCGCTGAGAAGAGAGCCTGATTAGGGGGCCTGATCCCAGGACCCTAAGATCATGACCTGAGCCGAAGGCAGAGGCTTAACCCACCGAGCCACCCAGGCGCCCCTCAAAATGATCTCTTAATTTGCATGCGGCTCTGTCTGAAGTGTGTGTACGTAAGTCTCTGAACAGCAGACGTGACTTTTAGGTAAGCTTGGATATATTGTGCCCTAAGGGAGAGAATTCAGAGGCCTTGTTTGGTGGAGAACCCCTGGGACTATCTGAAGCCTACAGGACGACGGCAGGGAAAGTGAGTTCATTTTGGCCATGCAAGGCTGAAACCTCCAACAAAGAGCAATTCCTTCCATTCTGTGCCCCCCAAAACGCGCGCTTTTGTAAGACAAACAGTAACAAAGGCAGATATACCGAAGCATTTAGTTCTATTTTAGGCTTCCAGGAAAATGTTTTTATTTTTCTCTCTTCTCAGGGCAGCACAAGTCAATGTGTAGATGGAAAGTAAGCAAGAGACCTGCTGGAGGATGGGGTCCACATTAACCAGAGTTAACCAGGAGCTTGAGGACAGTGAGAGGAGTAAATCCCTGGGAACTCCAGTCAGAGGTAGAGGCCCAAGCCCCTTGACACTCCATTACCTTCAAATAATACGTATTTAGTACCCATGTGTATATGCCCCCCTTATGGAGAGAGCAGATGTAAGCTCTATTTCAATCAAGTCAAACTGGTCAATGCTATTCCAGCCACTTCTAAACATGTTCTGGCTCACAGCTAACATCCTAAAGAGCTATCAAATCAAATCAAATCAAAGCCTCTCAAATGAAATCAGTTACTCCTTGAATAATCAAATGAAGGAAACACTGCTTTTTGAAATAACAGCTCTTAAGACAAAGCAATATCCCTCCTTCTCAATCAGCTGTTTCACAGAATTTCAAGACAAAGGGCAACTACTGTATCGTCACTTTTTTTTCTTTTTTTGGAGTAAAGCCACAAGATTACTAATAATAAACAGCTAACGGTCACCATTCAAAAGTAATAATGACATTATGACTTCATATGCCAGTTATCTACCAAACTGGAAAGAACCAAATATATGCATTTTTCTCTCCCCAAAGAAAATCTGGAAGTAAATGTGAGCACTCTGACTCACTTTCTCTCCCAACAGAACAATTTCTGGGGGAATGTTAAACAGTATCATCTTCCCTAATTATAGGATGGGAGAGAAGGGTTTCACACTTGTTTAAGAGTTTACAATTTAAGTTGGAGAACTTATGAGATGCTCATGGTCTAGGTCTGGGATACACCTGAGTGCCTGAAGATTATTAAAAATAGACCTCAAATCCGTATTTTCATTTTGTTGCTTTAGTGCTACATATATAATGGAATAAACTTAGAGAAAAATATGAACTACCAGGCTTCCAGATTCAAGTTTCTTGGGTAAGCTCAATGGAGAAACCCAAGTTTGCATTGTGGGGGGGAAAAAATTGTTCCTGCAGGGTTTTTGCAGAGGCTATCGATGTGAGCAGCCGATCTTTTTAAAAATCCCATTACAGCTAACACACAGTGCTGTATTAGTTTCAGGTGTACAACATCTGAGTAGCCAATCTTAGGATGGTACCACGACTGTTTATCTGCTAAAAACAGTCATCACCTATGGAAACGTCAAATTACTCCTCTGTATATCCATGATAGAGTAATTTAACAGCCTAAGCTCTCTCCTTTGCTCTGACTTCTAGCTAAGAAAAGAGAAACCGAAAACGTATGTTACTCTAAAATCTACAGCTGGTTCTGTCTGCTTTCTGACACTTCAGTGCTGACTTTGAGAATATGCTCGGGGAGCTTAGCATCACAAGGACAGCTCTGAAAAAAACACTTTCCTTCCCCTTAAAGGACTCTTCAAAATCGCCTTCTATGAAGCACAACCTACATGTCTAACATCAAGACACTTTGGGGTGGAACTCTGTGCCTCAGGCAAGGAGAGCAAAATAGTAACTACCCACAGGTTGGCAGGACTCAAAAAAGTGGGGAAAAAACCAGCAGTCTTTTTATAGGGGACCACATTTCTACATTTCCACTTTCTTCCTCTTTGTAAAATATTAATAATTTTACTCAGGGTTAGTAAACAAATGCGTGGCAAACTCTCAACCATCAGAAAAATGTCAGAACTTGAGAGGCAGCGAACCCAGGATATGCAAATGCTAAACTTCAGGTTCTCCTGTAGAGCTGACACATTATTCGATAACACCCACCCTTGTAAAAATAAATTACATATCCAAAAGGGCAAGCTGCTGCCGTCAATTGGGTAAACAACATAATTACCATGTGCCAGGTGGAAAGCGAATCCTCATGTAAATAGTTTGGGCTCAGAATGAGCTGCAAACTGGAAAGCAGCTTATTTTTAAACTGTCAGCAGCTTTCTTTTGTGCAATTAGACTGTAATACAGGGTAATTGCTCAAGTTTCTTTTCAGAAAAATCGCCATCTGACTCGTGCAACAGCAAGACGAACCTAAGGATTTAGGACCCCACTGGTTTTTTTTAACCCAGAATTAAAAGACACTGAGGTTCTTTAATGAGTTCTGGCATATACTTCTAACCACCTCTCCAACTAGCCTCAGGTTCTGGATTGCAAAAATCTCTTGACTGGGTAAAGTAAGACTAATTGAGTGCTTTTACATAAATAGTTCAAGTTTAAGTCTTAATAACAACAATAAGGACAAAACCCCTTCCCCTCATACACTTCTTTGCTACAATCATGCTGCTTTGACTTTCCCTGAATTACCAACCAACAAGCAAACAGAAATACTCGAGGCATTCACACAAAGGCAGTTAAAGACCATACATCAACCCAACCCTCGTAAGTCATATTTAATATTCCACTCAGCATCGGTGTCAGCCATCGGGAGCCCACCCCACGGTAAACGGGAAAAGTGGGCACCGAGAAAGGACGGGCTCGGCTTCTTTGTGTTATCAGGGCAAACGAAGGTAGAGGAGTACAACAGGAGGCCATCTCGGCATTTGCGTGGCATCACACTTACCTTGAGGATGTCCCCCCTTTTGAAGCTCAGCTCGTCGTCAGCAGTAGCTTTGAAGTCATATTTGGCGATGGCTTCCATTCTGAGCGCTACTCAGGGCTCAGCAGCCTGAAGCCGGGGGAAGGGAGTCTTCCCTGCCGAAGCCACCCAGCGCTCTGGGCTCGGCCTCGCCGCTCTCCCGGGACTCGCTCGTGCACTCCGGGACACACAATGCCACCCTGAATCACAAGAGGGATGGGTGAGAGAAGTGGCCAGCACCGAAGGCAGCCCCGCCCTGCCGATCGGCCCGCGGCCCCAGCCCCCACGCCCCCTGGCTCTGCCCGGCTCGGCCCGCCTCCCTCGCTCGCAGGCAGGAGCCCCGATCGCCTCCTTCCTCTTCGCAGTCTCAGCCCCCAGGCGACTGACAGGCCCGCCGGCCAATGGCGGCCGCCGCTCGAGCTATTCCCGAACACACTTCCTCTTCCTTCCCGCTGGGTGTGCGCGGGGTGCAGGAACCGGCTGGAGCCCCGCTCAGTCTCCGCCTTTCCTCCCTCGCCCCTTATGCTCCGCTGCTCCGGCCCGAGATGCAGTCCGCTCCAAGAAAGGCCTCGCCCTGGGGACGGGACCCCGCTTTTCCCCGTGGCACGGGCCCATCTCCTTCCTTTCTCCCTGCCAAGCTTTCGGGCTTTCTGAAAACGCTGGGTCCCCGACCCCGTCGAAAGCAAGCAATTCCAGCTCTGGTGCTCAGCTGCTTGACTGTTGTCACAAACTAACCCTTGGTCTGCTCCTAGGAAAGCAGGAGAAGGTGAACCTCGGAACTCCTCTCTTAAATCCAATTTGCTGTTCTGAGCAAGGCAGCTCCCCTCTACTACTGCCAAACTGCTCAGCAAGCTCAGGTAACCAGAAAAAGGAGATCCGGCTGTGTCAGAGCCTTTTGTGGGTGAAGACCTGGCTCTTGCCTAAGGCACCTTTCTCCCCTGAACACCCCCAAGGCTTTGGAGTCCCAACAGCCCTTGAAATAGATGTCCTAGGTCCAGCATTTCCAGAAGCATCCTCCACATTATTTCCAAACACCCTAGGGAGCAAAGCTGAGGTCCTAACTACACTTGAAAGGAATCCCTTTTTCAGAATCTGAGCTGCCAGATGCCTTATCTGGGGATGAAAGGGCAGGGAGATGGTGCCAGTAAATCAAACAGAAGCCTCTCACAGTCACCCTGACAACAGCTGCTCTTCTCAGAGCCAGAGGGGTTCTAAAATGAGCCAAATTGCATTTTGCAGGTAAAGATTCTGTAATAACCTTCGTGATGTGCAACGGTGGGCATTCAGTCTCCAGCCACAGAGCCACAGACATGGACGTAATCTAGACCTCTGCCTAAGGAAAGGAAAATAAAGCCCCATTCTCGTTTTCAGTTCGTGTTTTCATACAGGCTAAAAAAAAGCAGAAAACAACACTGACAGTGGCAGAACGGGGACAGAGTATTTATAGTGACACCCTTCTTGGATAATTACCACCTAGCAGAAAGCTCATCTGAGGGGCACGGGTGATTATTATTCTTTTGTTCTAAAGTTAACAACTGGGGCATTAATCAAGCATAGCTGCAAATGGACTAAGCAGTAAGCCAGCTGGGAATATTAAGATTAGAAGGAAATGAGTGTTACCAGGGAGGGAAGAAATCACCTGGTAATAAAAAGTCCTTCAGAGACACCTGGGTGGCACAGTGGGCTAAGCCTCTGCCTTTGGCTCAGGTCATGATCTCAGGGTCCTGGGATCAAGCCCCCAGTCAAACTCTCTGCTAGGCAGGGGACCTACTCCCCCACCCCCACCTACTTGTGATCTCTGTCAAATAAATAAATAAAATCTAAAAAAAAAAAAAAAAAAAAAAGTCCTTCAGTCAAATTCTGAAAGCCACACATTCTACCGCGGGGAAATTAATCAACCAAACCAACGTTTACTCTATCAGGCCATACCTACGATATTCCATGTGGGGCTGGCTCTAAAAGAGGGAAGACAGAGCGCTAGCAAACACATATATGTATATGTCTCATTTTAAATGTTTTTTTTTTTTTTAATTTTATTTATTTAGGGGCGTCTGGGTGGCTCAGTGGGTTAAAGCCTCTGCCTTCAGCTCAGGTCATGATCTCAGGATACCGGGATCAAGCCCCACATCGGGCTCTCTGCTCTGCCGGGAGCCTGCTTCCCCTCTCTCTCTGCCTGCCTCTCTGCCTACTTGTGATCTCTCTCTCTCTGTTCAAATAAATCAATAAAATCTTAAAAAAAAAAAAAACAACCCTTTTATTTATTTATTTGACAGAGATCACAAGTAGACAGAGGCAGGCAGAGACAGGAAGGGAAGCAGGCTCCCTGCTGAGCAGAAAGCCTGATCCCAAGACCCTGAGATCATGGCCTGAGCCAAAGGGAGAGGCTTTTTAACCCACTGAACCACCCAGGCGCCCCTCATTTTAAGTTTTAAGTGATCTCTACACCCAACATGGGACTCAAACTCACAACCCCAAGATCAAGTCCCATATTTTCTCAACTGAGCCAGCCAGGCACCCCTCAGAGTATTTATTTTTGTGTGTCCTTAAACATCCTTTATTTATTCTCTCTGTAGTTGCTTTTTTTTTTTTTTGGTCAAACTAATCCATGTATATAATTTTGAAAGTCACTGCTTTTAAAAGGCTTATTTTTAAAAAGGGCAGTTCCCCACCCCAACACCTACCAGCAATCACCCTCAATTTTGTCTTTTGCTTTGTATTTACTTCCAGTATTTCTAAACAATATGCTTTTACTGCTGTTTCTTAGTTTATTCCAGCCATGATCTACCTCTTGTGAGACGTTCGCCCCTGCCAGCATCCCCCCGCCCATCCAGTAATAACATGAATTCCGGTTTAAGCAGTTCACATTACAAAATATTCTTCACTGCTGATTTAAATATATTACAAGCAACTTTCCTTTCTGGTACAATCCTTTACTTTTCCCTGGCATTAATAACTGCTTTTCCTTTTTTGCCTACTTTCCAATGCGTGTACCTGTTTTATTGAGCTACAAATGTTCCAAGATCTTTGCTACATGCCTGTCAATACTTTCAATATTTTCTATCTGACCAGGTAATTTATTTTAATTGGTGTCCAGGGCTGATTGTTGGGACTATGTTTCAATGGTAGGAAGCTAAATTGAGCAGATCTAACAAGGATAAGGAGTTTCATATTTGAAAAACAGAAATCAGAAAATCAGAAACTCAAAAGCGTTGTCACAGGCAAGGTAGTATGTTATAACAAGGAACAAACTTCTAAGTCATACGGGATTTCAGACAACTGCAGTGTAACTAAACAGACACGGCATAAAAACCAAGACGGTTTTCAACACTGGGTTTTCCTGTGACCGAACTCATCTACCACAGGATTCCTAGAAAAAAGCATAAACAGACTAACACTCTTGAAAATCATGTTTCACATAACTATGGCTTCGTGAGATACAGTTTGAGAGAAATGAAAACCAGGCATAATCAATACTTCCGTGGCTGTGCCAAATAAAAATAAGCAGCTCATGGAGAAAACCTGAAGGGCTCAGCTTACGAGGCTAGCCACTGAAAGAGCACACAGGCTAAAGGAATTCAAAAGGATGTGTTTCATTAAAGGCAAAAACAAACAAAAAAAAACCCACTCACAACCCTAAAAACAAAAAAAACACAAAAGCCCTAACAACATACCCACAAAAAAACTATCATACAGAACACTAATAACTAAAAGAAGAAAACTGAAACTGGACGCAATGTATAATGATTTTAACAGAGAAGATGGGTTGAGAGTACATTTGACACTGAACTCTACTGAGAACGGTTAAGCTGTTCCAGCACACACCCTGCAGCCCATCACAAGCAACAGATTTTATTTTATTTTATTATTTTTTAAAAGATTTCATTTATTTATTTGATAGACAGAGATCACAAGTAGGCAGAGAGGCAGGAAGAGAGAGAGGGGGAAGCAGGCTCCCAGCTGAGCAGAGAGCCTGATGCAGGGCTGGATCCCAGGACTCTGGGATCATGATCTGAGTAAAAGGCAGAGGCTTATTAACCCACTGAGCCTCCCAGACGCCCCCACAAGCAACAAATTTTAAGAACACAAGTGTAGGAGCCCCTGCAGTGGGTTTAGGGTCTGCCTTCGACTCAGGTCCTGATCTCAAGAGTCCTGAGATCAAGCCACACATCAGGCTCCCTGCTCCTGGGGGGGCCTGCTTCTCCCTCTCCCTCTGCCTGCTGCTCCCCCTGCTTGTGCTCTCTCTCTGCCTGGTGAATAAATAAAATCTTAAAAAAAAACAAAATACAAAAACAAAAAAAAACCCAAACCATATGTGCAGCCTGAATTGTTCAGGTTAACCCACTGAGCCACCCAGGCGTCCCCTAACTGGAAAATTTTTTAAAGGTTTATAGTATTTAGCCTCTCCAATACTTTGGGTGAACATACTCTGATTCTTTATCCAATGTTCATCCATTTAACATTTTGAGCAAACAATTTTTTGTTTGCAGTCCCCTGTACTTGTAGGACTGCAATTTTTGTTTGCAGTCCCCTGTACTTGTAGGACTTTATTTTCTTTCTTCCATTTAACTCTCTTCTTCCCCAAATTTACAGAACATAAAATACACAACACTCACTGGGCAATATAGCTTAATGTCTGCATGGTCTCTAAAAGCAGGCTATAGGGGTTCAAGTAATGATCTTGATGCTTACCAGCTATAATTCTGGGTAAGCCTTTTAAACGAGCCCCATTTCTTATCAGTAAAATGGGGATAGAATCACCTACTTTATAAGATTTATTCATTATTAGGTAATACAGGTAATATAGATGAAGTGGTTTGAACAGGGCCCAATATTAAGTTACTCAAAATAAGTTAAAATGTGATTCTACTTAAAACATAAGATGTTCAAGGATGCCTGGGTGGCTCAGTCGATTGGGCCCTGCCTTTGGCTCAGGTCACGATCCCAGAGTCCTGGGATCGAGTCCCACATAGGTTTCCTTGCTCGGCAGGGAGCTGCTTCTCTCTCAGCCTCTGCCTGCCTCTCTGCCTGTATGCGCGCGCTCTCTCTCTCTCTGACAAATAAAGAAATAAAATCTTTAAAAAAAGGTTCAATTTCACTGTTAAAAACTGCAAATTAGGGGCGTGTGGGTGGCTCAGTGGGTTAAGCCACTGCCTTTGGCTCAGGTCATGATCTCAGGGTCCTGGGATAGAGTTCCGCATCAGGTTCTCTGCTCAGCAGGGAGCCTGCTTCCTCCTCTCTCTCTGCCTGCCTCTGCCTCCTTGTGATCTCTGCCTGTCAAATAAATAAATAAATAAAATCTTTAAAAAAAAAAAAAAAAAACTACAAATTAAAACAATGAGATTTCCTTCGCCTAACTGGCAAATTTTTTTTATTTTTTTTTTAAAGACTTTATTCATTTATTTGTCAGAAAGAGAGAGAAAGCACACAAGCAGGCAGAGAGGCAGGCAGAGGTGGAGAGAGGCAGGCTCCCTGCTGAGCAAGAAGCCCGATGCGGACCAGACCCTGGGATCATGACCCCAGCCGAAGGCAGCGGCTTAACCCACTGAGCCACCCAGGCGTCCCCTAACTGGAAAATTTTTTAAGGTTTATAGTATTTAGCCTCTCCAATACTTTGGGTGAACATACTCTGATTCTTTATCCAATGTTCATCCATTTAACATTTTGAGCAGCTACTATATGCCTGACTGACCATGTGCTTGATACTGTGTTATAACAAACCCATCACAAAGGCCACACTGTAGTAGGGAATTAATCAGTTCAATTTTTTTGGAAAGTAGTTTTATAGTATACTATACTATTGTAATTTTATGTTGACAATTTAAAAATAGATATCCTTGAACAAGCAATTCAATTCCTAGATTATCTCACTGAAATAATGACAAATACCATGTGTCACATACATATATACCTGATCAATATCCACGAGCGCATCTATGGAATAGCTATGTAAATACCAAGAGATACTATCAAGTTAAAAGCAAAAATGCAGAAAAATTAGTTTATCCCATTTCCATAAAGCAAAATAGTATTTATCAAATGTGTGCTAAAGAAAAGACCCAAAATGTTAACAATGGTTATCTCTGGGAGCAAGAGGACAAAATATTTTTACTTTTTCTTTTTTTTTTTCAAGATTTTATTTATTTATTCAGGAGAGGGAGTAAGAGAGAGAACACTAGGTGGGTGCGAGGGGAGGAGAAGCAGACTCCCCGCTGAGCAGGGAGCTCCCAAGGATCATGACCTGAGCCAAAGGCAGACACTTAACTGAGCCATCCAGGCACCCCAGTATTTTTACTTTCTGCACTACACGTCTCAATTGTATTTTCATCACTACGGTCAAACACCAAAAAATATTACTGGCGCTCTGGAGTCAGACCTGAATTCAACTGGCCCATTACCACTAGACGGGCGACACTGGTGAAATAACCTACATTCCCTAAATCCTCGTTTCCCTCAGCTGGAAAATGAGGATAATAACGCACCTACCGGACGGGACATTTTGATGATTGAAAGAGATAGCGCATGTGAGGCCTCGGAGTGGAGTAAAGGCTGTGGAGTCTCTGGCACAAAGTTGTAAGAGGTACCAACTGGCTGGCATCACCAACATCTTTTCAAGTACCTGTCTGTATGTTCCTGCACTGTCCATCTTCTTCCATCTACATACAAACTCTGAAGCGCTTTCTGGTAGGCAAATTAACAGCCCTATTAAATATAAACTTTAAAATTAAATTGCTCCACATCAGAGTCCTAACAATGCTCAAATATTTACACATATAAAGACTAATCACATCTATCGTCACTTATTCTATTAGGCTTTTAAATATTTACTCTGTACATACAGATAGCATAATTTAAGTTGACTAATTTAAAGCCACATTCCAGCCTCATGATTTTACAGCTGCATTCTGTAACAACAGTTTTGGGTTTTGGACCAGCTGCATCAAAATCGTTCGTCCCATTCAGGGGTGCCTGGGTGGCTCAGTGGGTTAAAGCTTCTGCCTTTGGCTCAAGTCATGATCCCAGGAGTCCTGGGATGGAGCCCTGCATTGGGGCTCTCTGCTCAGTGGGGAGCCTGCTTTCCCCCGCCCCCACCCCAGCCTGCCTCTCTGCCTACTTGTGACCTCTGTCTGTCAAAGAAATAAATGGAATCTTCAAAAAAAAAAAAAAAAAAAAAAGTCCCATTCAGAGACTGAATGGGGTGCCTTCTAAAGTTCTGCAATGTAGTGGCCTTAGGCCCAGAGCCTAATTTAAAATAAGATTCACAGGTAATTCTTATGCATGCTAAACCTAAAGAATCACTGATGTACTAGAAGAATGCCTTAAGCAGATTTTAAAGTTTGCATTCCAAGGATGCACTACAACTTCGTTGTGTACGATGAAAATAATGCGTCCTCACTTGGCTCAACAAGGAAAAAGCCAATTTTGACAAATAAAACCAAGGGCTCTCAACAGTCTTTCAGTGGTGCCAGAAAGTTTTTTTGAATTAAGCAAGTAACTATTAATTTCTCTCAGGAGAGCATGGTGGGTCTCTTTTCTGTATTACTTAATTTCTCCAAAATCTATTACTCTTCTGTTCTAGGTACAATCAGAACTGCTGCTGCACAACAGGCAACATAATAGATTTTTCTCAGAAAAACTAAGTACCATCAACCAGTAGTATTTAAAACCTAGCAATCCCTCAAATCTGAATACACTTGCTAAGGAAGTAAACTGCCTCAAGCATTTAAATGCTTGCTTTTAGTATCAAAGAAAGCCGATTAGAAGAATTAACTTCGTTTTTTATTTTGGGAATTCAGAAAATTTTGAACCAGGAAAGGAGCAATGGAACACAGTTATTCCTTTCTACCGAAAAAACCCCGACAGCAATAACAAAAATGCCTGATTAAAAGAACCCTGGCAAAGAATAAATTCATACTGTCACAACGGGCAAGTGTTAATTAATTCATCTATGGCCTAAAATTCTATTCCCTCAAATATTTCATGTTATCTTAATTCTATTGTAATATAGGTCTATGGTTAGTTTTTGTTTTTTTAACGTGAACCACTCCAACTAAAAGCCAAAAAAAATAAGTCATACAAGCCACCAATTGACCCAATCTTCCTTAACCAATACAAGAGAGACACAGGAAGAAAAGCACAAGCAGGCACCAAAGCAGAATACCAAAACAAAGAGAACAACTAAAACACAAATAACACAAGCAAGCTACACTTGCGACCCTGTGGCAGTATTGACGGCTTATGGATGAATTCAATCCTCTGAGCCTCCCAGTTCCCAGGGGGAGAACTTCAAGTCTCGCAGGGCCGACTGAAGCCCACGCTTCAAAGTGAAGGATAAAACAGGAAAAGAGGGGATCTTCCCCGGAGAGAAAACAGAATCTTTACATGAGGGAGAAGGCAAACTGCACCAAGGGGCAGAAAAATTATGTCGAAGAGGGGACAAAAAGGAGGAAGGGGAAGTAGATTAGAAAAAAAGGGGGGGGGAGGGATGGGCAAATGACTTGCATTACACAAGTAAGCATCTGATGTCCGCAGTGAAAATACAAGTAGAAAGGGAAGGCAAGGACTGGAGAAGTATACATCGAAAGAGAGACAGGAAAGCCAAAGAGAGAACGCTAACTTCTTTCATGTGTCTTTTGGACTCTTTTCTGAGTCCACAGCACCAAACGATAGATGTCGAGTGCACTTCGGCTCCTCTGCAAAGCCCAACTTTTACAAGGACTCCCTCAACAAGCTATAACTCATGTGGCTTCTACCGAGAGCCTTACAGATGAAAAATACCGGTGCTTCTCTATCCCCTCGCACTGAAATCCTTCCTCGGAGCATTCCAACCAACTGCTGCTTACTGTTCTTTACAATTATTTTTCAGAGCAGCTTAAAAAAAAAAAAAAAAAAAAAAGTGGACATCTCGACCGGTTCCGGCAGCAAAGGTTCTAACTCAACGGTATTCATACGGTAGGTGGGTTCCCTCCCCAAATTCGGCCCAATGGCACCAGGAGATGGTGACGTGGTGGCCGTGCAGGTCGCAGGAGCATCAATCACCACATTTGCAGCCGCTGCGAATCCCCCGCCTCCCGGGCCAAGTCAGACTGACTCACAGAATGAGTACCCAGGGATCCCGGGCTTCTCCCGACCCCTCTGCGCAAACCCTCCGGAAGAAAGCGTGAAACTTAATGAGGAGCCCCCCGCCTCCCGCCCCCGGGGTCCGGGGCTCTGCACCGAGCTAAGGGCCGGGGGAGGACGGTCCCCAGGAAGGAAGCGCCCCAAAAGGGGAAACGCGGAGCCCGGGAGCCCCGGGGACTCCGTCCCCCGCCCCAGGCCTCGCGGTCCCGAACCCGAACCCCGGCAGCCCTGGGTAGGCTGGGCCCGGCGGGCCGACTCCCGCTGCCGAGCGAGGGGGAAGAGGCACCGCAGCACCGCCGCCGGCCGCACTCACCGTGGCGCAGCTGCTCCGCTCCGCGCCCGGCCGGCCCCTCTGCAGCGGTGCGAGCGGCCGCCGACCGCGCTGCTGCTCCCCGAGGGCAGCGCCTGTTCCCGCCGCGGTCGTCGCCTCAGTGTTCGTCGCCGCTACCGCCGCCGCCGCCGCCGCCGCCCGCTCGCCGAAGCAGCACAGCCGCCTGGCTTCCGCTCCTCCTCGGGGTCCCGCGAGAACTTCCCCGCGCGGCCCCGCCCCGCCCCGCCCCGCCCCGCCCCGCCCCCGCGAGACTTCCCCCGGCGGAAAAGGCCCAGAGCGCAAGCGCTCCTCCTGGGCTCGGGCCCCGCAGGTAGCCACCATCTAGATGCCAAGGCGCGTGCGCCAGACCGCCCCGGAGCAGGTGGCACCGACTTGGCTCCGCCTCCCGGTCGCTGTAACCCTCTCTGTGCCTAGACGGGTCAATTACAGCTTAGCCCCGAAGGCGTATCTCTTCACCACACCCTAATCACTTCCCTCCTCCTGCGGGGTGTGGGGTGCGGGAATCTCCCTCCACCCTGAAACACTCCAAAGAGACGACCAGCTTTTGAAATACTTGAGAATGTGGGCCAAACGGCCGCGTTAGAGGAATTAACATATTAATCAAGCGCCTACTGTGTGTTAATCATAGGTATAGGTACAGGTATTGTGTGTAGAAGGCACACTGAGGAACAGGTATCCTGGCCCGCCAGGAATTCGCGGTCTGGAGGAGAGGAAGGAAAGTAAACAAACAGATGCTATATGCAATGTTAGAATTATTTGGGGGAATGCTGAGGAAGCTAAAAAAAAAAAAAAAAAAATGGGGGGAAGGACCGCTACTCTGCCCATATTAGAACAGCCTTCCCAGAGAAGGTGATGATGACGTCTGAGCTGAGTCTTGGAGGGCGAGTAGGAGTTCACTAGACAGAGAAGTCCGGGTAAGAGTGCTCCAGGAGCGGGGACCGGCACGCACGCCCAAAGGAGCAGAGGCGGGAGAGTCCTGTTCTGTGTAATGCTAAGTAGTTCGATTCCTGCAGCAGGCGGGTGAGTACGGGGGAGCAGCAGATGAGGCTTGAAGAAGTAACTCCTATTTTTCAGTTCCAAAAGCTCTTTCTAATTAAAGAGAACAGAACGTATCTCATGGTAATGTGCTCCCTGGAAGCCAACAGAATAGTGCTGCGATGAGAATAACCAGCCGTCTGATTCTGCAGAGAAAAGAAGCCACTGAAATAAGGAAAATGAGCTGTTCTCTCACCGGGCATTTTATGAGCACCAATTGTATTCAAGGCACTTTGCAAGGTAATAGATGAACCTACCAAAGCCTCTGCTTTCAGCAATTTGTAATTCACAGGAGAGCCGCCTGTTCTGCAAGGCAAAAGAGCAGGCCTTAAGTCCCACTGAAATGCCTACAGGACCGGAGCCAATTATTTAGTGCTCAGGTAATCAGAGAGGACTTGGTGTTTGAACTGCAACCTGGAAGCTGGGAGGAAACACTGACAGAATTAGCCAATATGTTAAATTGCCCAGATTTTAAGATTTGGGGTGGGGTGAGAGACAAGGCCAAGATGTATGGCTTAGAGTTCATGGTCAAGTGATTAGCAACCTCTGAAGCTTTTTGAGCAGGACACGTCAGATATGTAGTAAAAATAAGAGGATTATCTATTTACCACCTGAAGTGTATAGTGTTTCTAGAGGGTGGATAATAAGTATTCCCATTTACAGACTCAGAACTGAGGCTTAGAGAGCTTCCTGATGTGACCCAAGAAAACCCAAGTACAGTAGACCCAAGACTTGAACCTAGGCCTATCTTGTTCTAAAATCCGTATTTTCGCCACTATGATGCTTTATAATTACTTAGTAATTCTAGAATGGTGGCCAGGAAAAAAACAGACATGGAAGGGAAGGACTTAGCTCCTGAGCAGAGAGGAGGAGGAAGTGAGGGAAAAGTTGGATTTCTTTGTTTTGAGTGGGTAGAACAACAGAGAAGTGTGCCAGCCAACCTAACTGGGCAGGGGCAGGGGTGGGGTGGGGCAGGGAGGAGGCAAGGAAGGAGATGATGATGTCTAGTTTTGGACATGTAGAGTTCATCGTTCTAGGAGACATGCAGGTGGAAATATCAGTATGCTGTTGAAAAGCTCAATGTATTCATTCATTCTCCCTACATCAACTGAGCATCTACTTTGTAGAGAACAGGATTACCTGTCACAGGGAGGGGAACATACCTTTGGGAGTATGACATTTGCAGTAGTGGCAGCTTTGGGAGCATATGGCAGGGGACCTGACCTAGCCCAGGATCAGGGAAGGCTGAAGAGGAAGGTTTGAGACTCCAGTTAGCCCAAGAGGAAAATGGTGTTCCAGGAGAGGGTGCAGCATGTACAAAGGGCAGATGGTAAGAAAGGATTCAAGGAAGCCATTTATAACTGGGATGAAGAAGAATGTGGGAGGCGCCGGGGTGGCTCAGTTGGTTAAGCACCTGCCTTCAACTCAGGTCATGGTCCCAGGGTCCTGGGATCAAGCCCCGCATCGGGCTCCCTGCTCCTCGGGAGACCTGCTTCTCCCTCTCCCACTCGCCCTGCTGTGTTTCCTCTCTCGCTGTCTCTCTCTATATATAAAATAAATGAATAAATAAAATCTTAAAAAAGAAAGAAGAATGCGGCACGTGGGTAAGGCATTTGGAGAGGCTCGTGCAGGGCCTTTTCAGAGCTGCTAAAAAACAAGGCACTTGATCCTATAGGATACCAAAGCGGAGGAGGGGGGGGGGGACACAGTCAGATGTCCATCTTCAAAGTACTTTATCACTCTGGTTGCAGAGGGAAATCAATGGGAACTAAGATATTCATCATCCACAAGACACTATCTCAAGTCACTTGCAAGACTGTTATGGATCTGGCCCCTGCCTGCCCGTCCCACTCTCTGTCTCTAGCCAACACACATTCCACCAAAACTAAACCACTGTGGTTTCCAGAAGGTACCATAATCTTTGGAGCATTCATATCTTGGTATATGCAGTTTCCTCTGCTCAGTTGGCCTCCTGCCCCCCACTTTTTAGACACCTAAGCCAGTTTTAGGGTTTCTTCCTCAAAATTCCCACTATACCTCAATCTCATTGCCGCCTTATTTGTTCAAAGCCTTCCTTCCCAAGTTCTACCAGCTCTCAGAGAAACAGAACCGTACCTCTACACATTTGTAGTCCCAGCCCCCAGCACAATGCATGGAGTGAATAAATGGATGCCTAGAGAATAAATAACAGAAGTTGACTCGAGATAAAGATGTGGTCGCTTTTCTGTGCCATGTGATATTTGAAGCTAAGGAAGTGGGTGAGATCTCAGAAGAGTATAGAAGCCTAAAAGAACAGGGAAAAAAGTATGCACTTCCTTTTAAAATGCAGCATTGATAAAACAGACTCTGAGTATATCTATGCAAAAATATATGCATATGGACCAGATTTGGAAGGGAACATTTAAAGTAAAAACAATTGTCTGGAAATGAAGCAATGGTGGGCGGTGTATTTAAAAAAGAAAGAAAAAAAAAAGCCAACAAAACACAAAACCTTCAACATTTGTTACACTGTCTTTCCTGCAAAAAAATTTTCTGCAAACAACTCAGAAACTTGAGAGAACGTTGCCCAAGATCATTCCATGTAGAGAAGAATAAAACCAAAAAAACACTAGAAGCAATAGTTTGAATGAGTGTGGCTCATGTTAAATCACAAAAAGATACTGGAGTAAGAAGCAATTTGCAAAGTCAAAGTCACATCCTGGCATGAAAACCTGTTGTAACTGTAGCAAAACTTGCAGATAATAAACTGGCCACATCAGTCACTTCAGAATGCACAAATTAATCACCCCAAAGTCTCTCCTTTCTGGTGGGGTTTGCGGGTTTTTTTTTTTTAGTCGCCGAAAAGGGTTTCTCGCTTTGCTCTCTGTGAGTTGCGGTGCTGCCGCCTGCCGGTAATAACTGGACATTACCCTGACATTTAGTGAGCCTCCTGCTCGTCTCTGAGACCACATTGCTGAGCGTGGGAAAGAGTCAGACAACCAGTGACAACCTAAACTTGGTCGTTGAGATTCTACTGTCACCTGCTCAACTGATCTTGGAAGTTCTCATCTTAGAATTTCCTTTGGTTAAGTTGTGAGCCAAGGCTTCCGTGGCTTCTCAAGCTTTGAAGGTGACCTTGGACATTGAGCCTGCCAGGAGGACACCTAGTCCTGCGGCTTCCCTTCCTCTATCTCCTGACTCCATTTCTATCACCTAACCTGTCCACATCACCATCGTTCCTCCTCACTGATGATCCTGCCCCACCCCCCAAAATCATCGTCTACACTGCAGCAACAGTGGGCTTTCTAAACTTCAAACAGAATTGGGAGTCACAGATAAGGTCCAAAGTCCTTAGCATATCCCCCAGAGCCCTCTGTGGCTGGCCTTTTGTTTCTATGCTTCCGAATGACCTGCAGTTTCCTGAATAACTCTACAGTTCTCTCACTTCCTCTCCCTGCCTTCTCCATCACCACCTGTCTCCTACCTGTCCTTTAATACTCAGCTCAGGTGCCACCTCCACCAGGAAGCCTCCCATGATGCACTGGTTCCACTAATAGCACCCTCAGCATATTGCATCCTCACCACATTCTTTTTTTTTTTTCAAGATTTTATTTAGTTATTAGAGAGAGAGAGAGAGCACAAGTAAGCAAAGCAGCAGGCAGAAGGAGAGAGAGAAGCAGGCTCTCTGCTGAGCAGGGAGCCCAATGTGGGGCTCCATCCCAGAACCCTGGAATCATGACCTGAGCCAAAGGCAGAGGCTTAACGACTGAGCCACCCAGGCACCCCCACATTCTTTTTTTTTTTTTTTTTTTTTTGACACAGGGAGAGAGATCACAAGTAGGCAGAGGGGCAGGTAGAGAGAGAGGGGGAAGCAGGCTCTGTGCTGAGCAGAGAGCTTGGTGCGGGTGCGGGGCTCAATCCCAGGACCCTGAGATCATGACATGAGTCGAAGGCAGAGGCTTAACCCACTGAGCCACCCAGGCCCCTCGTCACCACATTCTTAGGACCATATGTTGGCCATCAACTTACTTGTCCTTCTCCCCTTTAAACTATGAGTTCTTCAAGAAGAGGTGCCACATCTTGTTTTTCTTGACTTCCCAAATAAAGCCTGACTCTAAATAATATGACCCAGCCTGACAAGTGCTCCAAGAGCACGGAGACTCATTGTTAAAGGAACCTAGGAGAGAAAGAGAGAGAGAGAGATAAACTGAGGGCAGAAAGTCCAAGAAGCCTTCATGGAGGAGGTGGTAACTAAGTTGTCTTGAAGAATAGCTTGTGTTCCATTAGGTAGAATCAATGGAGGCCCCTCGAGACCAAAGATCAAGTTTTTAAGATGGAGGAAAGGGCCAAAAGTTCTTGTTTAATGTTCTCATATTTTAATATGTATAATTATACAGATCTGGGGATCTGTATACATTGCAAATTCCAGTATCCCAGAAATACACAACTCGTTAGGTCTGAGAAGGGCCCAGAAATATGCATTTAAGGAGTCTCATGCTCTACCAACTGAGGACAGTTGGTATGGACATGGACAATGGACAAATGAGCTCTCTGGGTACCCCAGAAGTATGCATTTTCAGTAAGCAGCTACAGAAATTCTTAGCCTATTCTTTGGACCAGACTTCAAGGGACAATATTTACTAAATAACTGCATCATGGGGATTCTGGGGTCTTCCCAGTATGTCCTAGATTATAGGAATCAGAATGTAAATTACCATGGGCCCAGAGAAACTGGGGACTCACTCTCCTGTGTTCTCCCTTGGGATCTTCAGGTGCCTGTGGCTGAGAAATGCCAGTAAAGGCCATTGCTGTGGGCATTATCTGGGCGGGTGGTGCTTAGCGCCACAGTACAAATAAATAAAAAAATAAAAGCGCAGATAAGCAAATGGACTCTGGTCTTAACTGCTCTCTGTAGCGATGCCAGAATCAAGTTCAGAGGAGGCTGGCACTCTTCTATTCCTTCTGTTAGAACACATTCTGTTCACTAAGGAGATGAAGTCAGTTCCATTTTGGCTGTGAGCTCTAATGGAACTGATGCATCCAAAGGGTGGAAATTTCCCCACTGTTCCTACGCTTCCGAGAAAGAAGCATTAGCAATTTTAATACAAGGAAGGTTCTCCAATATCGGTTTACTATATTCTTTTAAAACATTCTACATAGGAGACTCTCCCTTTTCTTCTTTAACATTTTTCATTTTCTAAATTTATTTGAGCCTCTGATGTCTTTTTGCTTTTATTTTTATTTCTTTTTACAGAATGAGTTTTCGCTAGGCAAATATTACATGAATCCATTATCTCATGAAAGATGAAAATATTCAAGACATGCTGGAGGTATTGAGCACCAGGGAAAATCTAAGGGTTTTCTGCACTTTATCTCATGTAGTCCCCACAATTACTACACACAGGAGATGTTATGATTACGCCTCTTTTATCGATGGGGGAAATTAAGTGTTTCCATAAGGAGGGTGTAGTCAGCCATGTCCAATGTTACCAAAGGAGACCAGTGAGATGAAGACAGAGGCAACCTTTGAATTTGGAGACTTTTGGTGAAATGGGTAAGAAGAGTCCTGGCGGGAGGGTCAGGTGAGAGCCTTATTGGAGGGGATACAGAAGGGCAGGAAGAGAGACAATGGAAGTAAGGAAGTAGGGCAGCAGGAAGGGCACCTGTCAGAGAAGAATTTTGCTATATGGGACTCTGGCTGGCTCAGTTGGTGGAGTGTGCGGTTCTTGACCTCAGGGTTGTGGGTTCGAGCCCAATGTTGGTTGTAGAGATTACTTAAAAAATGAAATCTGAAAAAAAAAAAGAAAGAAAGAAAGAAAGAAAAAGCTTTTTATAAGGCCAACCAAAAAAATAGGATTTAAGGGGCCAAGGAAGAGATTTTATTTTATTTATTTATTTTTTAAAAATATTTTATTTATTTATTTGAGAGAGAGAGAGAGAGATAGCACAAGCTGGGGGGGGGGGGCATGGAAGAGGGACAAGAAGACTCCCTGCTGAGCAGGGATTTTTTTTTTTTTCTCCCCGGGGACCTGGAGATCTTGACCCGAGCAGAAGGCAGATGCTTAATCGACTGAACCATTCAGGCCCTCCCGAGGAGGGGATTCTAAATATGGGACCTGTTAGGACATGCATTGTATGCTCAAGGGGATTATCAAGGAGAGAGGGAAACTCTGGGATGCAGGAGAGAAGAGGAAATTAGGGAGCAATGTCTCTGCAACTCATGCATTTCCAGACAGCGAGCAGCACAGGTGAGAACAGTACAACCTCTTTGCACAGGCAGCTTCTAGTGGGGTCAGCACCTGACGTGAGGGAGGGGAGAAGACAGCAGGAAATTTATCTTTGGTCAGAAGGCATGAAACTGAACTTTTGGACTATGGAGGATGAAATCAATTCAGGAAACACACATTGCAGGTGCTGCTGTGGTCCCGCTGGGTTTGGTTTTGTTTCTTAAGATTTTGTTTATTTATTTGAGAGAGAGAATGAGAGAGAGCACGGATGATGGGGAGAGGCAGAGGGAGAAGCAGAACCCTGGCCAAGCAAGGAGCCTGTTGTGGGGTTTGATCCCTGGACCCCAAGACCATGACCTGAGCCAAAGGAAGAAGCTTAACCAACAGAGCCACCCAGATCCCCCCTGGGTTTTGTGATTGTAAATTTCAAAAGAGGACACTCAGCCTGGCTGCCTGTTTTTAACCACTTAAATCCTGCTGCCTGGTTGCAGACCCAGTTCGGGCAAAGGGCCTGGTTTAGCCAGGCTGGGATTTTGCGGGGCGGGAGAAGGCCCGGGTGTAGAGCGTGCTCGTAGGACAGGTGTTTCTATGAAGCATGGAATCTAAGTGAGGCAGAAGAGAAAGGCGAAGGGAGGGGGCAGTGTGTGATGGGGACACAGGTTCTGTTTGGAAAGATGAAAAAGCTCTGCGAATGGGAGGTAGTGATAGTTGCACAACTGGGTGGATGTGCTTAATGTCACTGAGCTCTGCACTTTTGATGGTTAAAATGGTAAGAATTAGGTATGTGCTACCACAATAAGAAATTTTAAAAAATACACTGAATATTAGGGACGCCTGGGTGGCTCAGTGGTTAAGCGTCTGCCTTTGGTTCAGGTCATGATCCCAGCGTCCTGGGATCGAGCCCTGTGTCTCAGGCTCCCTGCTCAGCGGGAAGCCTGTTGCTCCCTCTCCCACCCCCCCTGCTTGTGTTCCCTCTCTGTGTCAAAAAATAAATAAATGAGGGACGCCTGGGTGGCTCAGTTGGTTAAGCAGCTGCCTTCGGCTCAGGTCATGATCCCAGGATCCTGGGATCGAGTCCCACATCGGGCTCCTTGCTCGGCAGGGAGCCTGCTTCTCCCTCTGCCTGCCTCTGTGTCTGCCTGTGCTCGCTCGCTCTCTGTCCCTCTGTCTCTGGCAAATAAATAAATAAAAAATCTTTAAAAAAAATAAAATAAAGTAATGAAAATTATTAAAATAAATAAATAAATAAATAAATGAAATATTTAAAATACATTGAATATTAAAAACCATAATGATTCCTGGCGCTGTCCCAGATAAAGTAGAATGCCCAGAGTTGGGGCCCAGACATGATTGTACTAGACTGTGGACTTGCTGAATTAGCATGTTTTTCCCTCATTTGTTCCACAAACACGTGTGGAAGGTGTATTATGAGCTAGGCACTGATGAATTTAAAAGAACAAGGTTCCTGCTCTGGGGCAACCTACAATCCTGGGGGCCGGGGTGGGCGGGTATGGGGGAGGACAAATAGGTAAACAAATAAATTTTTAACCACAATTTCAGAAGCTTGTTGCAACCATTTAAGTGAGTCTGGACTGGGTTGGTGAGTCAGAGATGTCCAGAGGGGCTGTGGGATGGGCAGGCTGGAGATCTTCACTGCCGGGAGAAACCATAGCTTGCAGTGAGGGAGCGTGGGGGCGTGTGGTTGCACGTTGCTACATCAGAAGGGAGAGGTGAGTGACAGCAAGAAGTAATAGGTGACTCCCCGGCTTGCAGCTCGAGGACAGAAGGACCAACCCAGGAGACACAGCAAAGCCAAAGCAGGATTTCAGAGGAAGAAGTGGTTCTAGGGATGCCGGGGTGGCTCAGTCAGTTGGGTGTCTGCTTTCGACTTGGGTCATGATCTCAGGGTCCTGAGATCGAGCCCCGTATCGGGTTCCCTGCTCAGAGGGGAGCCTGCTTCTCCTTCTCTCTCTGTCCCTCCCACTCCTTGGGCTTGCTCCCCCCGCCCCCAAATAAGTAAATAAAATCTAAAAAAAGAAAGAAGTGGTTCTAGTGTTAGCCTTTCTGCTCAGGGACTGTGCAGTCTCCGGCAGGGGATATGACTTGTTTGTGACTTAATCTTCTTGTCTGGAAAAATGAGGGTGATGATACAACTCAAAACAGAGCTGACATGAAAATGAAGCACAAGTAGGTAATGCATTGTAAAGGTGCTGCAAAATATTTATTTTTTTTTAAGATTTTGTATTTATTTGAGAGAGATAGAGCAGGCACACGGAGCAGGGGCAGAGGCAGAGGGAGAGGGAGAAGCAGACCCCCCCGCTGAGCAGCGAGCCCAGCAAGGGACTCCATCCCAGAACCCTGGGGTCACGACCTTAGCCAAAGGCAGACTCCCAACCAACTGAGCCACCCAGGCGCCCCTGCAAAATATTTCTGAATCATAAACCTTTTAACATTCATGTCTCAACGTTCTCTTTCTTCCTCTAACCCCCTCTGGACCCATTTTCATACTTACTAAAAACTCATCAGGCTGTATCCGTTAGCTCTTACCTCTTGAGAGGATACACCTATATTCTCAATTTTCCAATGATCTCGAAATGATTCTTAGATAATCACCCCTTTTCTCCTTTAAAGCTTTTTTTTTTTTTTTTTTTTTACAAAAAAATAGCTTTATTAGTGCAATGTGACATTATGGCCTCGAACACGACAGTCTATTCCTTTTCTAAGTGAGCTCCAGCATACAGTTTCTGCCACAAAGCCTCTAGAAAGGAAGTATCCCGCCGTCACCCTGGAGCTGGGCAGGTTACAAAGTGTCTTGTTCCAGTTGGAGACCCTTGCTGCCAAGGCCGGGAGGTTGGGCACATCTGAAAACCCAGTGGCTTCATGTTTTACAGAAAGTGTACTTCACAGCTTTAATTAGCAAGGGCAATAACTTCGACTTACTCATGCTGTCAACCCTACCTGTCATCATGGACCACAGGGCAATTAGCAAAAGAAGCAGGAGGCTTCTTTTGTGTCTAGGGAGACGTCTTACATAGGCTAGAATATTGGGCAACTCCCCTTGGCGGCCACTAGAGGTCCCTCTAGACAGGCAAGAGCCTCCCTTGAGGTTGTAGCACTAATTGTAAAGGAATGCTGGGTGTTTGGCTCCAAAAATGGGTCTGACCTCGCTGCTGCCGGGACTGGCTGCTGTTGAGTGCCAGGAAATGTGGCTTGCCAGGTCCCAGCGATGGAGCCTGGAGGAAATATCCAGTTGCACCGGCAATGGAAGCCCGTATTTCCCTGGCAACAAAACAGATCAGGAATGAGCAAGACTCCCCTCTCACTCTTCCTAACCCCCCAAATTTTTAAAAAAAGATTTTATGTATTATTTGATAGAGAGAGAGAGAAAGAGAACAAGTAGGGGGAGCTGCAGAAGGAGAGGGAGAAGCAGACTCCCCATCGATGTGGGGCTCCATCCCAGGATGGATCACAACCCAAGCCAAAGGCAGATGCTTAACCAACTGAGACACCCAGGGGGCCCTGAACCCCCAAACCTTTAACCACAGTTTTCAATCCCTCGTGGTTACAGAAGACCAGAAGTAATATTTTTTCCATTTATTTCATAAACCCCAAAGCTGCACTTTTCCTGCCTTCTCGTGTGAAATACGTCTTCCATCTCCGCTAGACTCTTCTAGTTTTACAGCCTAAGGGCAGAACGCTATGGAATTTATTCTCTCTTCTCAAAGTTTTTCAGATTTAGATGGTTCAGCGGCAAGGTTTGTGGTGTCCTGCCTCTGGCAAGGATCCTCAGCGTCTGAACATTTTGTCTTAGGAGCCTAAATGTAATAACGCATGTAGTGTGTTTAAGTCAGAACCTGGCCCTCAGTAAGCTCTTAAGAAATGTCCAGTGTTGGGCGCCTGGGTGGCTCAGTGGGTTAAGCCGCTGCCTTCGGCTCAGGTCATGATCTCAGGGTCCTGGGATCGAGTCCCGCATCGGGCTCTCTGCTCAGCAGGGAGCCTGCTTCCCTCTCTCTCTCTCTCTGCCTGCCTCTCCATCTACTTGTGATTTCTCTCTGTCAAAAAAATAAATAAAATCTTTAAAAAAAAAAAAAAAAAAAGAAATGTCCAGTGTTATTATTATTACTGTTATTATGGCATCTGGACCATGACATTACGTTAATTGTCGGTCAGGACTGGGAGAAGCAAGACTGGTTGTGGGGATCCATTGTCACCCCCAAAACCTCTCCCAAGGTGGCCAGACAACCTAAACCAGACAGTCACTGAGAACAACTAACTTTCCCTGTGCAGTCTGACCACAGATGCCCTTTATTGGCTGTGTTTTATATGACAGTACAGCTCAGGGTTTTAATTGGCAACCGGAGTCATGTCGGGTCCATTGCTCCTTGAACGCTGCTTGTTATGAACAACATAATGAGGAAGAGAACCAACTTGAACTGAGCGCCAGCTACGTTTTAGGACCCTGTGCTAGGCACTTGGCATAATTTATCTCATCCAACTAAGCTTCAGAGCCTCCAGTCATAATAACGGCAGTGTGTTGTGAAGACTCGTTAGTAACATATAGTTTCGGGGCGCCTGGGTGGCTCAGTCCTTAAGCGTCTGCCTTCTGCTCAGGTCATGATCTCAGGTTTCTGGGATGGAGCCCCGCATGGGGCTCTCTGCTCAGCGGGAAGCCTGCTTCTCCCTCTCCCACTCCCCCTGCTTGTGTTCCCTCTCTCACTGTGTCTCTCCCTGTCAAATAAATAAACAAAATCTTTAAAATAAAATAATGTACATTTTCTTGCTTTCGTTAGGCTCACTTTATCTGAAAAATAAGATAGGATTGCTTGTTAATTAATTCTAATGCTTTTTGCTTTTCCAGTTTCTCCCCCTACCCCCTCCTTGTCCTGGTCCTCCTCCTCCTTCTGTGTGGGGCTGACTGTTCTATGAGACTTTACCCTGTCATAAAACGCAGAGAAGTTTACTGATGCCGTCTCTATTCTCCTGCTCTGAGCGCCAAAGAAATGAAGTGACTCGCTTCTAAATCTTGCTGGCAGCCTTTCTGGGGCTAGGAATCAACCCCTAAGCTCCTGAGTCTTGGGCTCTGCTCAAGAATCCAGTCCCCCGGGGCGCCTGGGTGGCTCAGTGGGTTGAGCCGCTGCCTTCGGCTCGGGTCATGATCTCAGGGTCCTGGGATCGAGTCCCACATCGGGCTCTCTGCTCGGCAGGGAGCCTGCTTCCTTCTCTCTCTCTCTGCCTGCCTCTCAGTGTACTTGTAATTTCTCTCTGTCAAATAAATAAATAAAATCTTTAAAAAAAGAAAAAAAAAAAAAAAAAAAAAAGAATCCAGTCCCCCGCCCCCCCAAAAAAAAGAATCCAGTCCCAAGTTAACGCAAGCATTTGGGCTTTAGGAAAAGGAAATTTCTGTAAACACCATCGTGAGCTCAGATCAATAAAAATACCGGAATTGCCTAGAGGCCAGAAGGGAACGTCTTTATTCACTCACTCTGATACTCAGGAATGTCCAGTGGAGAATATCTCTTCGCGTTTTATAAAAGCGTGCTTGTATACACACAGGCTGAATATGGATCAGGCGGGCGCCTGGCTCCCAAGGCGTGTCGGATGCCTGCGAGAAATGACAGTAAGAGGAAGAGATGCCGTATCAGGGGTCCTTCAGGATGGTCTGTTCAGGGAAGGCTCTTTGTGAGCCTCTGGCCTGGTTCTAGGGTCATGAACAGGAGACCAAGCCGACCTGAACTTCAGGAGCCACTGAGGGGTTAGAAACTGAATGTACATGGAAGAAGACAGACCTTGGACGGGCTTTCATTTAGCGTTAGAGGGACCAAAGCTCATCAGTGTCTTCAAGCATGCAGAAGGTGATCACCACCACTTTCCCTGATTACTGGATACTGGACACATTCCAGCGCTGTGCACTGGGGTTCGATCCAAGCGGGAACTTTCTGACATTGGGTTAAGAGCTGGAACGTGTTCTTGAGGTCACAGAGTCCTTCAACTGCGGTGATTAAATACCCACTTGCAGGGGTGCCTGGGTGGCTCAGTGGGTTAAAGCCTTTGTCTTCCGCTCAGGTCATGATCTCAGGATCCTGGGATGGAGCCCTGCCTCCGGCTCTCTGCTCGGCAGGGAGCCTGCTTCCTCCTCTCTCTCTGCCTGCCTCTCTGCCTGCTTGTGATCTCTGTCAGATAAATAAATGGAAACTTTAAAAAAAAATTATTTAAAAAAAATACCCATTTGCTCGACGGAAGATTGATGGCAAGGGAGTGAGCTGTCTTCGCTCTATATATACACTCGGTCTAGCCGCGCGGCAATGGACGGCCCTGTTTATCCCATGAACAGGTGCATCTTAGGACTCGGGGAGGTTTAAATTTACCAAGTCGATCATGGATAAATATAAGATCTGTGGGTTTTAGGGAATAAGACAGTGGACTCCAGCAGCCCAGGGAGAGAATGCAGTAAGGGATCCCTGCTCATCTCGCATGGCCTCTGCTCGCTGTCGTCTCTGGCCTGTCCTGGGGACCCTACAGAAGCTGAGGGTGAAGCTATGCGACCTCAAGTATGTCTGCTCAGGGGGAAAGCAGAGAACCTAAGCCTCGCGGGCATGTCAGCAATGTGGGCTTGGCAAATGGGGAATGTCGGGAATGATCTGCGGTGCAGAGTTCAGATCTCACAGGGTGGCTTTGCCTGGCCCCGGCATCCCCCATCATGGAGGAAGGGCTCTCGGCCTCGGGAGCTGTGAATCCTGCTGCGGAATCAGATCGCCTTTCTGAGCCCGCGTGTCTTATTATAAGGGTCTAGTCCAGGCTGCAGAGAACTAGCTTTACTGTGAAAATACTCCCTAAATTCAGGATCCAACGGGACCATCCAAACAACTGTCTTTATTTATTTATTTATTTATTTTTAATATTTTATTTATTTATTTGACAGAGAGAGATCACAAGCAGGCAGAGAGGCAGGCAGAGAGAGAGGAGGAAGCAGGCTCCCCGCTGAGCAGAGAGCCCGAAGCGGGACTCGATCCCAGGACCCTGAGATCATGACCTGAGCCAAAGGCAGCAGCTTAACCCACTGAGCCACCCAGGCACCCAAACAACTGTCTTTATTATCAAGCCGTTCTGCCTGATGTCTAGCAAGCCATCCCACCCCAGGGCTCACCAAAACCAATCTCCCTCGCATGGGGCACCCGGCTGGCCAGTTGGTGGAACGTGTGACTCTTGATCTTGGGGTTATGAGTTCAAGCCCCACATTAGGTGTAGAGATTACTTAAAAAAATAAAAATAAAAATCTCAGGGGGCACCTGGATGACTCAGTTGGTTAAACATCTGACTCTTAGTTTCAGCTCAGGTCTTTGTCTCAGGGTGGTGAGTTCAAGCCCTACATCAGGCTCCACACCATGGAGCCTACCTTAAAAAAAAAAAAAAAAAAAACTTAAAAACAAAACCAAGAAAGCCCTAAATTTTCCTTCACGAGTAACTTTTTCAATAATGAAATTTTCTGGGCGGATACTCAGGAAACTTGTATATTAGCTTCCCCGAGGGAGGGGGCCTGGGAGTAAGCGGACGGAGCTAGGAAGGGACCTGTTTCTCACTGTAACCTTTCATTTTCTTTGGATTATTTACGTTGCTTGTATTACCTATTCAAAAATAAATGTGATCAGGTGACTCAGTTGGTTAAGCCATTGCCTTGGGCTTGGGTCACCAGTCCCGCGGGCTCCCAGCTCTGTGGGGAGTCTGCTTCTCCCTCTGACCTTCTCCCTTCTCATGCTCTCTCTCACTCTCTCTCTCTCAAATAAATAAATAAATAATCTTAAAAAAAAAAAAAAAAGTGATCAGGGCACCTGGGTGGCTCCGTGGGATAAGCGTCTGCCTTCAGCCCAGGTTATGATCTCAGGGTCCTGGGATCGAGCCCCCGACCCTGCTCAGTGGGAAGCCTGCTTCTCTCCCTCTCCCTCTGCCTGCCACTCCCCCTGCTTATGGTCTCTCCCTCTTTTTTAAACAAATAAATAAAATCTTTAAAAAAAAAATGTGATAACTTTTTTTTTTTTAATGTTAAGGTTTGTAAAATTCTGTGTGGCATTTAACTTGGCTCTTTCTCTTCCAAAGCAGGCTTTCCCCTTTCTCACTCAGCTCCCCATTTCCCTGAGAGTCCCAAGAGCCCCACGGACCTTGAACTGAGCACTTACTATGTGCTGGGTGCCGTGCTTAGCATCTCCTGCCCATTGCCTCATGGTCTCATTTAGCAAGCCAACCAGAAGGTTCCATGGTTTTCCAACTTTCAGGGATGAGGAAGCCGGGGCTTAGATGGGTCCCAGAGCCAGGAAGTGTTTATCTCATTCTGCCCCACACAATCCTCAAACTTTCTGTCTCAGGAGCGGTTAGAACACTGAAGGGCTGAGTGCATCGAAGAAACTAAGAACTTTCTCACAAATTCCCTTGTCAGCCAAACCCTTAAAGGGCACAAGCATGAGGAAAAACATTTAAGGCCTATCCTTTGCCTGATAGCAAAGCTGGGCTTTTCAGTACTTGTGCCTTTCTACGTGGGGCACAGAGCCTTCTGCACAATGACTGACTAGCCGGCTTATCAAAGTGTGAGGCCTCTGATCCCCCACAGCCAAATTCCAAGCAAGGGTCCTCTCAGTGGGACGTGTGGTAAGAGGCATTCAGATGGAAAAGGGGACACTTTTGGTTTGTGTTAGAGGACACCGCCAACAGATACACTAGCTCTATTTCTGGCTTAAGGGGGGAAAGCTCTGGGGCTCAGAGCAAAGCTGTGGGAATCTTAGAGGCCCCATGGAAGGACAAGCCCCTGCATTACTGGCAGTTTCTATGGACACAAGAAGAAAGGACAGGATCGCAATGAAAAATAAGTAAGCAGCCAGCAATGCGAGACGAGGCTGCGGCAGGCCAGGCGGGACGACAGCTGATAATACATCGCGGGCTCTCATGAAGGCCTTGTCGCCCAAAGATAGAAGAAGGGTTTTATAAACAGCCACCGATTATTTTAACTTTTTGTGGTTAAAATCAAGGCAGGGTTCTGGTCATCGTCCATAAATAAACCCGGCTTCCTTCGTGTGGCTCATTCACTCAGTTAGAAGGGGGAATTGTGATCTACGTGATACACTCTGCAGTTCGAATCATCTTCACATACATTTTCTCACGGGATCAGGCAGGGATCTTGGAGTCCAAGCTCTGTCTCCGTACCTACCCCGCAGCAGGCAATCACCCGAGGGATCTGCGGCGCTGCCTTTGACTAGCAGCCCCCTGGGATGCAGCAGCCAGCAAGGTCCTAAGTCTGCAGTTTCTACGGTCCAGTATTTGGGGACATATACTTGCTTTTAAACAATGAGGCTCACAGTGATTCAGTGTTGGCACAGGAACAAAACTTTAGAGAGGGGAGCCTGGATGGCTCAGTTGGTTAAGCGTCTGCTTTGGCCTCAGGTCATGACCGGAGGGCCCTGGGATGGAGCCCCATGTCAGCGGGCTCCCTGCTCGGGGGCGGGGGGCGCCTCCTTCTCCCCCTCCCTCTGCTCCTCCCCCCCCCAGCCCCAGCTCGTGCTCCCTCTTTCTTGCTCTCTCTCTCTCAAATGAATAAATAAAATCTTAAAGAAGAAAAAACTTAAGAGATTTCTCCCGCCTTCCTTTTCAAAGGTTGCTTTTATGACGTTCTTGAAATTAACCACTTGCTGGTAGAAGCCACCACTGGAGAGAACCACGTTGCTGGGAAGCACTGGGGATAGACTCAGCCTGAGCCACGAGACAGACGTGTTTTTCCCCAGTGCTCGGTATCTCTGTAGGACAAATCCCAACAGGATGCCGACCTCCAGATTATGCAAGACGGACTGCCCTAATTCCAATGACATGACCCTGGGAGTCTGACTTGCAATTAATAGTTAAGACTTCTAGAAAAGATAAGAGCTAAGGGTAGGCCATGACTGACGGAGGCTTTGTAGGAGAAAGCAAACTTTTCCATAGACTGGCATTTTAAACCTTTTCCAAAGTTCATTATTTTGCCCCAAAAGAGAAAAAGTAAATGGAATTCAAATTTTTCTTGATGATGAAAATTAAAGATTAAGAAATAAGATTTTGTTGGGCCTAATTGAGCTTTAAAGGCTCACAGTTATGTCTGATTTTTTTTTTTTTTTTTTTTTTTCATCTTCCAAGAACCAATTTCCTCTTTTCCCCTTTAGGGGCAATATTACCCCCATTGAGAATGCACTGGGAAGAGGAAATTCAAATGCTTATCTTTTAGGAACATATTTTTCTTCCTATATGGCCAGTTATGCATTACTCTTAACTAGAAAATTATGACCTATATCAAGCAACTAGTATTACAATGCTGACTAGAAAATAAACTCTGTGGTGTGTTTTTTGTTTGAACTAACTTCTTACCTTCCTTTCTTCTTTCTCTCTCTCTCTCCTTTCTTTCTTCCTTTCTTTTTTTCATGTTCTCTCTCTCTTTCTTTCCTTTCCTTTTTTTTTTTTTAAGATTTTATTTATTTATTTGACAGAGAGAGATCCCAAGTAGGCAGAGAGGCAGCAGAGAGAGAGAGAGGGAAGCAGACTCTCTGCTGAGCAGAAAGCCCGAAGTGGGGCTTGATCCCAGGATGCTGGGATCGTGACCTGAGCCAAAGGCAGAGGCTTAACCCACTGAGCCACCCAGGCACCCCTTTCTTTCCTTTTTTATTTCCTTCCTTCCTTCCCCTAATCAGGTACATTTGATCTTAATCAGTTTTTCAGTTCTCAAATCTGCTGCCTACAGATGGACAGCTTTGGCCAAATTGCAACTCTTTGCCCCTGGCATAACCGGGAACAGCCTGGCCATTTATCAAGGATGAAGAAAAGAAAGCTGCATACTGGACCTTCAGGTTAGGCTCGGATTTTCCCTTCTAGTCTAGAAACTGGAAGAGCATATTAGAGTCGGTTGGGATCCCCAAGGGTGTGTGTCACAGACAACCACTCCCTGTTGACGTGCCCCCTTCCCTGGAAAACTCAGCTTAAGGTTTCCCACTAAGGGAAGGGTGTGATGACTGCCAAGCTTAGGGCTTATTTTCAGCTTCGACCCCACAGCCTGAGCAAACCTGTGTGTGATTAATTTATTTATTATGTGGGGCACCTGGGTGGCTCAGTGGGTTAAGGCCTCTGCCTTCGGCTCAGGTCATGGTCCCAGGGTCCTGGGATCGAGCCCTGCATCAGACTTTCTGCTCCGTGGGGAGCCTGCTTCCTCCTCTCTCTCTGCCTGCCTCTCTGCCTACTTGTGATCTCTGTCAAATAAATAAATAAATAAATAAATAATCTTAAAAATTTTTTTATTTATTATGTGATCCTGAGCAAAACCACTTAGCCTGGTGGTCCTACTTTTCTGCCTTCGGGAATACGGATATGATTTTACTGACAGCAGCCCATCTCATCAAGATGTCCTTGGCAGAAGGGAAGTCATCAGTAAAAAGCCCTGCAAGGACCCCAAGGAAAGGCAGGGAGTTAATTCAAGGCTTTATTATGGGAAGTGCAAACAGCTCTGAACTTCAGACCAGTAAAGACGTTCAGGGATTACTGAAGTTCGTTGGGCACCGAACAACACACTAACCACACCCATGATAAAATCAAAACAAAACCAAGGCAACAACCTGTGTTGGTCAGCCTTTACACCCAAGACGAGGCGCTCAGCCGCAGTGCTGTCTTCTGAGCCCCGGCAGAATGTTTTCCCAGGGAGGCTCCTGTGTTTATTAGCTGAGATGGGTCACAGGGCCATTAATGCACCAGCAGGCCCCTGAGGCTGGCCCCCTGAGGTGGGGAAGATGGCCATGCAGAAAGACAAGTGACAGCTCAGGTGTCTGACATCACCAACCCGGGAAGGACTGTCAGGGGCTGAGCAGAGAAATGGGAAGGGGAAGTATCAGGGGGTGCCCTCAGGCGAGTCCGGAAGCCATCGCCCCTCAGACCTTTCTGTTCCTCCTCTGAGGCTTGCTGGTCCTGCCGATTCCATAGCGAACTTCCACCCGTCTGCACATCCTGCTCCTGGAAGCGGAGGCAAGCTCCCTGAGGGAGAAAGACCCGCCACTCTGAGCGGACGCAGCCTCCTCACTCCTGAGGGGCTGGTAAGGGCGTGTGAGCACGCGCTGAAGAGCTGGGGAACGTATTGATGAGATTTCTGTTACACCTGATCCCCCAAAGGTCCGATTTTTAAAAATAGAAATATCCTATGCCTCCATATTGACAGCACATTACAGACACTAACTTGTCCCCTTGCAAATTTCTGCCCTTGGTCAGAAAGGACCATGGGTGAAAAGGTGCAGGAAAACAGATGGACTCATTTCTCCCTTTAAAAAAGGAAGTGGCAAAAAATAAAAAATTAAAAAAATAAATAAATAAATAAATAAAAAAGGAAGTGGCGGGGCACCTGGGTGGCTCAGTGGGTTAAAGCCTCTGCCTTCGGCTCAGGTCATGATCCCGGGGTCCGGGGATCGAGCCCCGCATCGGGCTCTCTGCTCAGCAGGGAGCCTGCTTCCTTTCCTCTCTCTCTGCCTCTCTGCCTCCCTGTGATTTCTGTCTGTCAAAATAAATAAAATCTTAAAAAAAAAAAAAAAGGAAGTGGCATCAGCCTTGTCGGGGAATGATCTGACATAAGGAATCCATAACTGGCAAGTTTTTCCTCTGGGGACATTCTCTGTCATTCTCAGAGGTGGACCCCCTCAACTCTTGGGTTTTAGGTCGACCAGAAGGCCAGGCAGGTGTCCACTGTATTAAGAATCTCAAGACTGATGTAAACAGCAAACCCATCATTTGGTTCATAGTCTCCTTCACTACAGGAGGCTACACAGGGAGGCATTTAAGAAACTTGTCTCTGTTAACTAAATTGAATTTAAATTAAAAAAAAAAAAAATCTGGGGCACCTGGGTGGCTCAATGGCTAAGCATCCAAATCTTGATTTCTGCTCAGGTTGTGATCTCTGGGTCTTGGGATCAAACTCCAGGCTCAGTTGGTGGGGGGGTGTCCATTTCTTCTCCCCTTTTCCCCTCCCCCTGCTTGTGAACTCTCTCTCTAGGTCTCTTTCTCTCTCGAATAAATAAATAAAATCATAAAAAAAAAAAAAAACCACTGCAAGAAAGAAAGGAAGGAAGGAAGAAGGAAAGGAAGAAACTTGTCTCCGTATCTCATGTGACCCAGTAGTTTCACTCTTAGGTAATAACTACAAGAAATGAAAACACCCGCACAAAAACTTATGCACAAACCATCACAGCAGCATTGTTCGTAATAGCCAAAGAAAGTGGAAGCAACTCAGATGTCCATCAATAAACAAATGGATAAATAAAATGTGATCTCTCCAAATAATAAAATATTATTAGCAATTAAAGGGAATGAAGGGGCGCCTGGGTGGCTTAGTAGGTTGAGTGTCTCATTCTTTTTTTTATTTTTTAAGATTTTATTTATTTATTTGACAGAGAGAGATCACAAGTAGGCAGAGAGGCAGGCAGAGAGAGAGAGAGAGGAGGAAGCAGGCTCCCCACTAAGCAGAGAGCCCGATGCGGGACTCCGATCCTAGGACCCTGAGATCATGACCCGAGCCTAAGACAGCGGCTTAACCCACTGAGCCACCCAGGTGCCCCGAGTGTCTCATTCTTGATCTCAGCTCAGATCTTGATCTCAGGGTCGTGAGTTCAGGCCCTACGTTGGGCTCCATACTGGATGTGGAGCCTACTTAAATAAAATAAAATATAAGTAAAAGGAATGATAAATACACATGTTATGACGTGGATGACCTTGGAAACATTGTGCTAAGTGAAAAAGCTGGTCACAAAAATCCCATATTGTATGATTCCACTTATATGAAATGTCCAGAATAGACAGTTTATAAAGATAGAAAGTAGATTAGTGGTTGCCTGAGGCCAGGGGCGGAGGTGGGGGAAAATGCCCAGGACTGTTAGGGAGGATAGGGTTTCTTTTTTGGTTCCCAAAAATGTTTTATAATTGGTTGTTGTGCGGGTTGTGCAATTCTGTGAATATACTAAAAGCATTGAATGATATACTTTAAATGGGTGAATGGATGATACATGAATGATATCTCAATAAAGCTGTCAGAAAGAAAGAAAGAAAGGAAGGAAGAAAGAGAAAGAAAAAAAGAAAGAGAGAGAACCTTGCCTCTGGAGGCAGAGGGCCTGGCTTGAATCCTGTTCTACCAATTATTAGCTGTGTGCCTTGTGGCAAGTTACTTGGACCCTCTGGGCCTCGTCTTTCTCACCTCTGAAACGGGAATGTTCGTCTTTATCTCATCATAGGGTTATTGTGACTTACGCAAAGCATTTAGAACAGTGCAGAGGACATAGGAAACCCCACATAAAGGTTAACGATGACTGACATTGTTATCGGTCACATGTGTCTCCCAGGACACCCCTAGCTGGTTGGGAGGTACTCAGGAGGCTAAATCACAAGGATGCTTGGAAGGGTGCTTGGGTGGCTCAGTGGGTTAAAGCCTCTGCCTTCCGCTCAGGTCATCATCGTGGGGTCCTGGGATCGAGTCCCGCATTGGGCTCTCTGCTCAGCAGGGAGCCTGCTTCCCCCTCTCTCTCCCTGCCTCTCTGCCTACTTGTGATCTCTCTCTGTCAAATAAATAAATAAAATCTTGACGAAAAAAAAAAAAAAAAAAAGAAGAAGGATGCTTGGAAAGCATGAAGTCAGAAGCGGGTGGGAATTCTTGTGGGAAGCAGACTTGGGAAAGCTGTCATTCATTTGCTCATCAAAGTCCTATGAATGGGGGCCAGGTGCTGTGCTAAGTGCTGAGAAGAGAGGAATGATCAAAATCAATAGGATTTCCTGTTCACGGGGCCATTCAGGGAGTTTCAGCCGGGGAGTGACTCGCTCTCACTTGTGTCGGAGAAGGTGTCCGAGGCTACTGCGCAGAGACCCGACGGAGGGGAGCTGGAGAAGAAGCAGGGGCCTAGCTCGGCGTCAGCCATGGCAGCGGGAGAGCAGCGTTTGGTAAGAGCCCGCCCTGGGGTGGGACAGTGGGAGATGAGAGAAGGGGTCGATCAGGGCTGTGATTTGGAGTTAGAGCCCATGGGACTTGCTGAGAGTTGAATTTGGGTCCTGAGGAATGGGAAGGAGTTACACCTGCCACTTTCGGCAAAGGGGAGGGCTGAGAGAAGGAAGTTGTTGAAGGGAGAGGCCATGAGCTTGTTTTTGGATGTTTTAAGTTTGGGATGGTTCTCAGACATCCAAGGGAGGTGTCAAGTAAGCGATTGGCTAAGTGCACCTGGAGTTTAGGGGAGAGCCTTAGACTGATGGAAATGTGGCAGTTGTCGGAATGCACCCGGTGTTAAGGACCAGGGGCCTGCCTAGAGAAGGTCCCAGCAGAGAGGAGGGAGGCTCTCCTTCCTCTGAAATCCGGGGGCTGATCAGAGGAGGAGACAGCCTGGCAGTGGGCGGGGACTGGGAAGGGGTGAGCCGAGCCCGGAGTGGGGAGAGGAACCGGAACAGAGTGGTGACCCAGAAGCCCGCCAAAGGAAAAGTCTTTCCAGGAGGGTAAGGAGTGGACCTGGAGGACTGTTGGTGTTTCAGAAAGCCTGTCTTCCGGCCCTGACTGCTCATGGACAAAGAGCCCCATCCTGGTCAACCGATGTAGTCCCCTCGCATGGTCTCTTCTGGTCCCCCCACTCCTGGCTGGACTGGTTTGAGCCAGGGATTCTCTCACAGTCCCACTGGAGTCGAGACATGAACCATCCCTCGCCCCTGAATTCTCAGTAAACCAACCACTCACACAGATGTCGCCCCTGAAGCGTTGGGGAGGGGCAGGGATCGACACTGTAGAAACAGGAACAACTTTAAAGTCCTATCAGGGAAATTTTTTTCCAGAAGGTGCCCTGCTGTTTCCACAGTTCAGGCCCCAATGCCCCTCATGTTGCTCAGCCTTTCTCTCCTCTCTTCCTTGTCCAGCTCCAAAAGTTTTTTTTTTTTTTTAAGATGTATCTATTTATTTGAGACAGAGCAAGCACCAGAGAGTGGGGGAGGGGCAGAGGGAAAGAATCCTTAGGCAAACACTCCTCCCACACACACACCAAGCATGGAACCCCACACGGGGCTCAATCCCAGGATCGAGACCATGTCCCTGAGACTGTGACCTAAGTGGAAACCAAGAGTCAGACACTCAGCTGACTGAGCTGTTCAGGTGTCCCCCAGCTCCAAAATTTTTTAAAAGATTTTATTTATTTATTTGACAGACAAGAGATCACAAGTAGGCAGAGAGGCAGGTGGGGGGCAGGGAGGAAAGGAGACTCCTTGTTGAGCAGAGAGCCAGATGCGGGGCTGGATCCCAGGACCCTGAGACCATGACCTGAGCCAAAGGCAGAGGCTTAACCCAATGAGCCACGCAGGCACCCGCCAGCTCCAAGTTTTTGGTTCAATTTTCAGTGTAGAGCATTTGGCTGTGTTCTCACTGCTTTAGCGCTTGCAGACCTAGGCATCTGGGGTCTCATCTCTCTTTAATATATATATTTTTTAATTTATTTGTCAGAGAGATGGAGTGAGCAAAAGCAGGGGAGCGGCAGGCAGGAGAAGCAGACTTCCTGCTGAGCAGGGAGCCTGATGTGGGACTTGACCCCCAAATCTTGGGATCATGACCTGAGCTGAAGGCAGATGCTTAACCAGCTGAGCCACCCAGGCACCTCTTCTTTCTTTAAAACGCGTACCAAGTCTTTCCCTAAACAAAGACAGTGTCCTCCCTATCATTTTTTTATGCCACCGTTAGGACACAAATGTATGTATAAACAACCACTGATAATCTTGGAGGAGCTAAGAGCAGGAGGGCATTGTCTGTGCTTCCAGAGAGCAGTAAATGTAATTGGTGAAATGGTATTTACACTTGAAGTGCTGAGAAGCCGTGCAAAAATGAGTCTGGAAGGGGGTGCCTGGGTGGCTCCGTAGATGAAACACCTGCGTTCAGCTCAGGTCATGATCCCAGAGTCCTAGGATCTAGCCCCGCATCGCATCGGGCTCCCTGCTCAGCGGGAAGCCTGCTTCTCCCTCTCCCTCTGCCTGCAGTTCCCTCTGCTTGTTTGCTCTCTCTGTCAAATGAATAAGTAAAATCTTTAAAAGAAAAAAAAAAAAAAAAAAAAACCGAGTCCAGGATGCCAGACAGAGAAGTCTGGAGTTGGTGTTTGGGGAATAAAGTGCTGGAGAAGGTTCCTGGGGTTGGAGTGGGAGGTGAGAATGGCTGGCTGCCTCGGCAGCTGGCACCTGGACCCTTGCCTCTGGCTTTCTGTCTCCACGGGCTCCTCTTTCTAGTTCATTTTCCACTAGTGTAGCTTTCTTCGCCCCAAACTTGTCTTTCTTTTCTTTTAAGTTTTTTATTTTAATGATTTTATTTATTTGTTTGAGAGAGAGAGAGAGAGAGCACGTGTTGGGGGCAGAGGCAGAGAGAGAGGGAGAAGCAGGCTCCCCCCTGAGCAGGGAGCCCAATGCAGGACTCGATCCCAGAACCCCGGGATCATGACCTGAGCCAAAGGCAGAGGCTTAACCCACTGAGCCACCCAGGTTCCCCTTTTTTTCTTTTAAGTTTTATTTATTTTGAGTTTTACTTATTTATTTATATATTTTTAAAAGATTTTATTTATTTATTTGAATGAGAGTGAGAGAGCATGAGAGGGGAGAAGGTCAGAGGGAGAAGCAGACTCCCCATGGAGCTGGGAGCCCGATGCGGGACTCCATCCCAGGACTTCAGGATCATGACCCGAGCCGAAGGCAGCTGCCCAACCAACTGAGCTACCCAGGCTGCCCCTTGAGTTGTATTTATTTTAAGTGCACCCCACATGGGGCTCAAACTCGTGACCCTGAGATCAAGAGTCCTGTGCTTCTCTGACTGAGCCAGCCAGACTCCCCCCGCCCCAGCCCCCGCAAACCCGACTGTCTAGTCTTCTCTATTTAGAAGTGTTGTGGGACGGGGTGATCGCCTTTACCTTCAGATGATTAATACTGACTTCTCAGGAAACGCTCCAACCTCCTCTAGCAGGACTTTCCGAGGCTCTCCCTCCACGAGACGCCCCCAGGCTCTCTGATCACAATAGGCAAGCGAGGTTAGTCTCAATTCCCTTAGATAAGCCGTGAAATGCGGCTTCTATTCTGGAAGATTAAAAATGGCTGTTTGTAAGCTTGCAAAATCGAGATGTCAAGGAGCTGCTGTTTCGTTTTTTCTGGAAAGCAGACAAAATAGAGGCCCCCTCCTACACTGAATCCCAAAGATCAGTGAGATGACACACTGCTGGCATCATGGACATTGTGGACCGGATCATTCCCGGTTGTGGGGTCTGTCCTGTGCATTGTAGGACAGGTAGCAGCCTTCCTGACCTCTCTGCCCCAGGTACCAATAGCAGCCCCCAGCGGTGACAACCAAAAATGTCTTCAGCCAGTGCTGATTGACCTTGGGGGCCAAATTACCCTGAAGATAAATTAGATACACTAAAACATAGAAATTTTTCTTTTTTCTTTTAATTCAATTAATTAACATACAGTGTATTATTAGTTTCAGAGGTAGAGTTCAGTGATTCAATCGTATGTAACCCCCAGAGCTCATTACATCACTTGTCCTCCCTAATGCCATCACTCAGTTACCCCATCCCGCAACCTCCCTCCCCTCCAGCAACCCTCAGTTTGTTTCCTATGATTAAGAGTCTCTTATGGTTTGTCTCCCTCTCTGATGTAGTCTTGTTCTTTTTTTCCCTCTCTTCCTCTACGCTCCTCTGTTTTGTTTCCTAAATTGCACATATGAGTCAAATCATACTGTCTTCCTTTGACTGACTTATTTCCCTTAGCATAATACCCTCTAGTCCATCTATGTCGTTGCAAATGGCAAGATTTAATTTTTTTAAAGATTTATTTATTTGACAGACAGAAATCACAAGGAGGCAGAGAGGCAGGCAGAGAGAGAGGAGGAAGCAGGCTCCCCACTGAGCAGAGAGCCCCATGCGGGGCTCGATCCCAGGACCCTGGGATCATGACCCAAGCCAAAGGCAGAGGCCTTTACCCACTGAGCCACTCAGGCGCCCCAAGATTTAATTTTTTTGATGGCTGGGTCATAGTCCATTGTATTTGCATATATATACACACATACCATGTCTTTTTTTGTTTTTAGAGATTTCATTTATTTATTTGTTTATTATAGGTGGGGGCAGAGAGCAAGCATAAGTGGGGAACAGCAGACAGAGGGGGAAGCAGACCCCTTGCGGAGCAGAGAGCCCAATGTGGAGCTCGATCCCAGGACGCTGGGATCATGATCCGAGCTGAAGGCAGACGCTTAACCAACTGCGCCACCCATGAGTCCCTTATACCACATCTTCTTTACCCATTCATCTGTTGATGGACATCTGGGCTCTTTCCATAGTTTGGCTACTGGGGACATTGATGCTATAAACACTGGGGTGCAAGTGTCCCTTCGGATCACTGTGTTTGTATCTTTAGAGTAAATACCCAGTAGTGCAATTGCTGAGTTGTAGGGTGACTCTACTTTCAACTTTTTAAAAAAAGATTTTATTTATCTGTCAGAAAGAGAAAGAGAGCAAGCAGAGGGAGTGGCAGGCAGAGGGAGAGGCAGGCTCCTCGCTGAGCAAGAAGCCTGATGCGGGACTCGATCCCAGGACTCCAGGTTCATGACCTGAGCCGAAGGCAGATGCTTAACTGACTGAGCCACCCAGGTATCCCCATTTTCAACTTTTTGAGGAACCTCCATACTGTTTTCCAGAGTAGCTGCACCAGCTTGTATTCCCACAACATTGTCCAAGGGTTCTCTATTCTCCTCATCCTTGTCAACATCTGTCGTTTCCTAACTTGTTAATTTTAGCCATTCTGATTGGTGTGAGATGGTATCTCATTCTGACTTTGATTTGTATTTCCCTGATTGATGCTAAGTGATGTTGAGCATTTTTTCATGTGTCTGTTGGCCATTTGTATGTCTTCTTTGGAGAAATGTCTGTTCATGTCTTCTGCCCATTTCTTCATTGGATTATTTGTTCTTTGGGTGTTGAGTTCTTTATAGATTTTGGATACTAGCCCTTTATCTGATAAGACATTTGCAAATACCTTCTCCCATTCTGTCGGTTGTCAGTTGTCTTTTGGTTCTGTTGACTTTTGCTGTGCAAAAGCTTTTTATCTTGATGGAGTCCCAATAGTTCATTTTTTCTTTTGTTTCCCTTGCCTTTGGAGATGTGTCTAGCAAGAAGTTGCTGTGGCCGAGGTCACAGAGGTTATGGCCTGTGTTCTCCTCGAGGATTTTGATGAATTTCTGTCTCATATTTAGGTCTTTCATCCATTTTGAGTCTATTTTGTGTATAGTATAAGAGAATGGTCCAGTTTCATTCTTCTGCACGTGACTGTCCAAATTTCCCAACACCATTTGTTGAAGAGACTGTTTTTTACATTGGACATTCTTTCTGCTTTGTCGAAGATTAGTTGACCAAAGACCCTCGGGTCTGTTTCTGGGTTCTCTATTTTGTTCCATTGATCTATGTGTCTGTTTTTGTGCCAGTACCATACTGTCTTGATGATTACAGCTTTGTAATAGAGCTTGAAGTCCAAAATTGTGATGCCACCAACTTTGGTTTTCTTTTTCAATATCCCTGTGGCTATTTGGTTTTGTGGTTCCATACAAGTTTTAGGATTATTTGATCCAGCTCTGTGAAAAAAGTTGATGGTATTTTGATAGGGATTGCATTGAACATATAGATTGCTCTAAGTAGCATAGACAAATTTAAAAATATTTGTTCTTCCAATCCATGAGCATGGAACATTTTTCCATTTCTTTGTGTCTTCTTCAATTTTTGTGAGTGCTCTATAGTTTTCAGAGTACAGATCTTTTGTCTCTTTGGTTAGGTTTATTCCTCGGTATCTTATCGTTTTTGGTGCAATTGTAAATGGGATAGACTCCTTAATTTCTCTTTCTTCTGCATCATTTTTAGTGTATGCAAATGCAACTGATTTCTGTGCATTGATTTTGTATCCTGCCCCTGTGCTGAATTCCTATATGAGCTCTGGCAATTTTGTGGTGGAGACTTTTGGGTTTTCCACATAGAGTACCATGTCATCTGCGAAGAGTGAGAGTTTAACTTCTTCTCTGCTGATTCAGATACCCTTTATTTATTTATTTTGTTGTTGTTGTTGCTCTCTGACTGCTGAGGCTAGGACTTCTAGTATTATTTTGTACAACAGTGGCAATAATGGACATCCTGTCCTGTTTCTGACCTTAGAAGAAAAGCTCTCAGTTTTTCCCCATTGAGAATGATGTGAGCTCTTTGTATATGGCTTTTATGATATTGAGGTATATTCCCTCTATCCCTATATTGTGAAGAGTTTGAATCAGAAAAGGATGCTGAACTTTGTCAAATGCTTTTTCTGAATCTATTGAGAGGATCATATGGTTCTTTTATTTATGTAGTATATCACAATGATTGCTTTGTGAATGTTGAACCACCCTTGCAGCCCAGGAATAAATCCCACTTGGTCATTGTGAATAATCCTTTTAATGTACTGTTGGATCCTATTGGCTAGTATCTTGGTGAGAATTTTTTTTAAATTTTTGTTAACATATAATGTATTGAGAATATTTTAAAATTAAATTTTAAAGATTTTTATTTTATTTACTTGACAGCGAGAGACATAGCCAAAGAGGGAACACAAGCAGGGGAAGTGGAGGAGGGAGAAGCAGGCTTCCTGCAGAGCAGGGAGCCCAATACAGGGCTTGATCCCAGAATCCTGGGACGACTGAGCCATCCAGGTGGCCCCCATGTCTATTTTTTGAAACAGTTTCAGAAAAATAGGTATTAATTCTTCTTTAAATGTTTGGTAGAATTCCCCTGGGAAGCCATCCGAACCTGGACTCCTGTTTGTTGGGAGATTTTTTATTTCAGCTTCAATTTCTCTGCTGGTTTTGGGTCTGTTCAAGTTTTCTACTTCTTCTTGGTTCAGTTTCAATAGTTTATATGTCTGTAGGAAAGCATCACTTTCTTCTAGATTGCCTAATTTTTTGGCATATAGTTGCTCATTATATGTTACTATAATTGTATTTCTTTGGTGTTGCTTGTGATCTCTCCTCTTTCATTTATGATTTTATTTACTTGGGTCCTTTCTCTTTTCTTTTTGATAAGTCTGACTAGGGTTTTATCAATCTTATTAATTCAAAGAACCTGTTTCATTAATCTATTCTAGTGTTCTTTTGATTTCTATTTCATTGATTTGTGCTCTAATCTTTATAAATTCTCTTCTCCTGAGGCGCCTGGGTGGCTCAGTGATTTAAGTGTCTGCCTTCGGCTTGGGTCATGATCTCGGGGTCATGGGATCGGGCCTCACATTGGGCTCTCTGCTCAGTGGGGAGCCTTCTTCCCCCACCTCCTCTGTCTGCCTCTCTGCCTGCTTGTGATCTCTGTCTGTCAAATAAATAAATAAAATCTTAAAAAAAAAATTCTCTTCTCCTGCTGGATTTAGGCTTTATTTGCTGTTCTTTCTCCAACTCCTTTAGGTATAAAGTTAGGTTGGGTATTTTAGAACTTTCTTGTTTCTTGAGAAAGGCTGTATTGCTATATACTTCCTTCTTAGGTCTGCCTTTGCTGCATCCCAAAGGTTTTGAACAGTTTTGTTTTCCTTGTCATTTGTTTCCATGAATTTTTAAAACTCTTCTTTAATTTCCTGGTTGACCTTCATTCTTTAGTAGGATGCTCTTTAACTTCCATATATTTGAGTTCTTTCCAAATTTCCTCTTGTGATTAAGTTCAAAATTCAAAGCATTGTGGTCTGAAAATATGCAGGGAATGATGCCTGGTATTGGTTGAGACCTGATTTGTGACCCATCATGTGATCTATTCTGGAGAATGTTTCATGCCTACTAGAGAAGAATGTGTGTTCTGTTTTGGGATGGAATGCTCTGAATATATCTGTGAACTCCATCTGATCCAATGTGTCATTCAAAGCTCTTATTTCTTTGTTGATATTCTGCTTGCAGTGAGTGAGGTGTTAAAGTCCCCTACTATTATCATATTATTATCAATGTGTTTCTTTAACTGTGTTATTATTTTATATAATTGGCTGCTCCCATAGTAGGGGCATACATATTTATAATTATTAGATCTTCTTGTTGGATAGACTCTTTAATTATGATATAGTGTCCTTCCTCATCTCTTATTACAGTTTTTGGCTTAAAATCTAATTTGTTTGATATAAGGATTGTTACCCCAGTTTTATTTTGATGTCCATTAGCATGATATATGGTTTTCCACCCTTTCACTTTCAATCTGGAGGTGGATTTGGGTCTGAAATGTGTCTTTTGCAGACAGCATATCAATGGGTCTTGCTTTTTTATCCAATCTGATACCCTGTGTCCTTTGATTGGGACATTTAGCCCATTACATTCACAGTAACTATTGAAATATATGAGTTTAGTGTCATTGTATTATCTGGAAAGTCACTGTAAAACATGAAGATTTTTTTTTTAAGATTTATTTATTTATTTATTTATTTGTCAGAGAGAGAGAGAGAGCACAGGCAGGCAGAGTTGCAGCAGAGGCAGAAGGAGAAGCAGGCTGCTGAGCAAGGAGCCCGATGCAGGACTCAATCCCAGGACGCTGGCATCATGACCTGAGCCGAAGGCAGCTGCTTAACCAACTGAGCCACCGAGGTGTCCCAAAACATAAAGATTTTAAGTGTATAGTTTGAAGAGGTTTTTTGTTTTTTTTTTAAAGTTTATTTATTTGTTTAGTAATCTCTACACCCAACATGGGGCTTGAACTCATGTCCCTGAGATCAAGAGTCACATGCTGTACAAGTTCAGACAGCCAGGCCCCCTATAGTTTCATGAGTTTTGATAAATATATAAACCTATGTAACACTTAATCTGCCCAAGATACAGAACATTTGCTTCATCCCCGCAAACATCCTTCATGTCCCTTTGAAGTCAGTCCTCACCTCCCATCCCTGTCCTAGAAATTCATGTAAATGGAGTCACACTGTGTGTGATCTCTTATATCTGGTTTCTTCCCTTCAGCATACTGTCTGTGGGATTCATTCATTCATACTGTGATGGGTATTCAATGGCTCATTTATTTTTTGTTGTTGTAAGGTGTTCCCTTGTATGGACATGCCATTTGTCTATCCATTCTCCTGCAGATGATGGAGACTATCCCCATTTGGGCTATCATGAACAAAGTCTTGTGCAGACATTCCTTGTCATCCAAAGATTTGTGTGTTTCATAGGGAATGCAGCCAGTGGTTCATGATGTGTTGTAAAGTTGTGCGCTCTGTTTCAGGATCACCCTTTAGAGGGGCAAATAGGTGTGAAAATTGCTTTGTTAGTTCTCCCTTGGACCATGGGAGTAACTTGAAGGGCTTAAGAAAAGGCCCTGCTCAGGGAGACATCACTCTGACTTATTGCAGATATGAAAGGAGCAGCTTCTCCTAAAAATATCACTCAGTTTAGAGGCAAAGGGTCCTGCCAGTCAAGGAGGCTGAGGGCAGTTGGAACTACCCACTAACGAACCAAGAGCCCTTGGGGGCACTGGCTGGCTCTGGCCCAGTCACTGGAGCACATGACTCTTGATCTTGGGGTTGAGGGTTCAAGGCCAACACTGGATTGTAGAGATTACTTAAAATTAAAACTTTAGAGGCACCTGGCTGGCTCAGTTAGTAAGGGCATGTGATTCTTGTTCTCAGGATTGTGAGTTCAAGTCTCATGTTGGGCATGGAGCCTACTTTAAAAAAAAAAAAAACTGAGGGGTGCCTGGGTGGCTCAGTGGGTTAAAGCCTCTGCCTTCGGCTCAGGTCATGATCCCAGGATCCTGGGATTGAGCCCTGTGTGGGGCTCTCTGCTTAGCAGGGAGCCTGCTTCCCCCCAACCCCATGCCTGTCTCTCTGCCTACTTGTGATCTCTGTCACATAAATAAATAAAATTTTAATTTTTTTTTATTTTTAAGATTTTATTTATTTATCAGAGAGAGAGAGAGAGAGTGCACAAGCAAGCAGATGGAAGAAAGGGAAGCAGGCTCCCTGCGGAGCAAGGAGCCTGATGCAGGACTTGATCCCAGGATTCTGGGATCATGACCTGAGCTGAAAGCAGTGGCTTAACCGACTGAGCCACCCAGGTGTCCCAATAAATAAAATTTAAAACAATTTTTTTTTTTTTTTTTGAGAGAGAGCCTAAGCAGGGGGAGCAGCAGAAGGAGAGGGAGAAGCAGGCTCCTTGCTAAGGACCCCAGGATCATGACCTGAGCCAATGGCAGATGCCTGACTGACTGAACCACCCAGGCACCCTAACACTGTGTAAGTTTAAGGTGTACTCGCCTACCCACAGCTTGGGTTGTATTACCATAGAAAGAGATAATTAAAACAGAGAGTTGATCATTTCATGGCCAGGTTGACTAGCAAGATATTGTAACAATATACATTACAATAAAAAATACTGTATAAACATGGGCGCCTGGGTGGCTCAGTGGGTTAAGCCGCTGCCTTCGGCTCAGGTCATGATCTCAGGGTCCTGGGATCGAGTCCCGCATCGGGCTCTCTGCTCAGCAGGGAGCCTGCTTCCTTCTCTCTCTCTCTCTGCCTGCCTCTCAGTGTACTTGTAATTTCTCTCTGTCAAATAAATAAATAAAATCTTTAAAAAAAATACTGTATAAACATACAAATTTCACCACATTATTAAATTTTATTATTGTAGCTAATGGAATAGGTGAGAAATGGCACCTCTGTGTCAGTTTTAATTTAATGTTCTTTGCTTATGAGTGAGCTCCAACCCTTTCTCCAAAAAACTATTTCCTAATGTTCAGTTTCTTCTTGTGTGAATTGTGTGCTCATGTTCTCTGATGCTCTGGTTCATCCTTTCAAAGAGCCTGGGAGTGCCTGGAAGTCTGTCTGGAACTTTGACACCACAGAGAAATTTAACCATTGGCAGGATGTGGATCCCAACATTGATTTCTGGCAAGGGATTCTAATTCTGATTGAAGTGTTCAGTCCAAGTTAAAGGAACTTCAGCTCAGGGAATCTTCAACAATCACCATTTGATCCTGCCACCTTTACTTTCTCTTTTCTTTTTTAAGATTTTATAATTCTTTTTTTTTTTTTAAGATTTTATTTATTTATTTGACAGAGAGAGATCACAAGTAGGCAGAAAGGCAGGCAGAGAGAGAGAGGAGGAGGAAACAGGCTCCCTGCCGAGCAGAGAGCCCGAACTTTTTTAAGATTTTATTTGAGGAGCCCCTGGATGGCTCAGTTGGTTAAGTGTTGTCTTCGGCTCAGTGGTGATCCCAGGGTCCTGGGATGGGTTCCCTACCCAGCAGGGAGTCTGCTTCTCCCTCTCTCTCCGCCCCTCCCCCTGCTCCCGCTTGCATGCTCTCAAATAAGGAAATAAAATCTTTTTAAAGAGATTTTATTAAAAGGGGCACCTGGGTGGCTCAGTGGGTTAAAGCTTCTGCCTTCGGCTCAGGTCATGATCTCAGGGTCCTGGGATCGAGCCCCACATCGGGCTCTCTGCTCAGCGGGGAGCCTGCTTCCCTTCCTCTCTCTCTTCCTGCTGCTCTGCCTACTTGTGATCTGTCAAATAAATAAATAAATCTTTAAAAAAAATAAAAATAAAAATTTTGAGAGGAGAGGAAAAAAAGAGAGTGAGGGTTGGGAAAGAGGGGGGGGGGCAAGGAGACTCCGTGCCGAGTGCATAGCCTGATGCAGAGCTCAGTCTCAGGACCCTGAGACAGAGACCTGAGCGAAATCAAGAGTCAGATACTCAACCCAGTGAGCCACCCGGGCGCCCCTCATCCTGCTGCCTTTAAACAAATGGTTGGGTGTAAAGGCCAGCACCAGGAGGGGGGATGATCCGTGCAGGGGGAGGAATGTGTTCAAAACCTGTGTCAGCCCTGCGGAGTTCCTTAGGCTCTCTGACTCATGTCTCAGATCTGCATCTAGAAGACTGTGAAGTCTTGTAAACAGTCAAGAATGTTTTCTGGAGGATGGTTTCTTCAGTGATTTGCTCTAAATTGGCCATTTTGAGGCTTTTGGAGCTGAACAGAAGTACCTTGGCATGAGAACTGACACTGTATGAGGTTCAGGGTGAAGAGACCTCGGAGTCAACACTTCTCTTTCTCCGCAGATCTTATGTCCCATCAATCACTACCTTTTGCCTAGTCTACCTGCTAATAATTCCTTCAGTACACCTACTTTTTTTTTTTTAAGATTTTATTTATCAGACAGAGAGAGACACAGCGAGAGAGGGAGCACAAGCAGGGGCAGAGGGAGAGGGGGAAACAGGCTTCCCGCTGAGCAGGGAGCCCCATGCAGGGCTTGATCCCAGGACCCTGGGATCATGACCTGAGCTGAAGGCAGCTGCTTAACTGACTAAGCCACCCAGGTGCCCCCAAAATGAGTATTTTAACAAGTGCCAATCAGACCATGGTACGCTATTGTTTAAAACCCTCCAAGAGAGATGCCTGACTCGCTCAGTGGGTAGAGTATGCAACTCTTGACCTCGGGGTCGTGAGTTTGAGCCCCACATCGAGGATAGAGATTACTTACAAAAACAAAACAACCTTCTAAGAGCTTTTCAGTGCCCTTAGAATAAAATCTCAACATCTGCGATGTGTTGCAGAAGACCCCGCAGGAGCTATTATGCACATCCCCCCCATGCCTCCTGCTTTGTCCCCAGCACTCTGCACTCTCCCTTCTCTGATCCGCTAGGGCAGGAATCCCCTTCAATTCCTTGGTCTCCTGTCACATGCCTCCTCCCCCTCTGCGGTGCCTGTTTTCATTCCCTTCATCCGGCTAACCTGTAGTCATCCTTCAGATTTCAGCCTAAATATTACTTCTTGAGGAAAGCCTGCCCCAGCCGCCCAAGATGCCCGGAGCCCACTAGTGAAGCTGGTTCGCACGCTTCTGATGATGGAATTCTTTATCTGTGTAACACCTTGTCTCGTCCATTAGAATATTAGCGACTTACAATAGGATGTCATTGGTCAGTTTCCAAAGGGGTTTGTTCCAGGCTGATTTAACCTTTGAAGCAAGTTTCTCAATGATATTGACAAGTGACAAATGACATTGAAATTTTCAGCGGCATCTCTTAAATATTCCACAGGGTCACAAAACATGTAGCAGTCAGTGGTTGTCTGTCGGCTGTCACAGCTCCGGTGAAGTCACTAGGTGTTACTACGCTGGTGAGTATAGAAGAGACATCACACTGGAGAAGGAGAAGCAGCTTCTTGCCGGCAGATTCAATAGCTAAATAGCAGAGGAATGTCACAGGGACCAGACCATTTGGTGTGGAAGGGCTCCCCTTCTCCTTCTCTTTTCCCTCGCCTGCCCCTCCCCTTCTGTTTTAAGGAGAAAACTATGAGTGTTTATACAGCTGGGGGGAAAAAGGAGCCGAAAGAAAGAGGCAAATGAAGGTGCTAGAGAAAGGATAATTGAACAGCAGCTCAGTTATTCCACAAACATTTACCAGACATCTGCGGTGTGCCAGGCACTTCGTTAATCAATAGTGACACAAAGATGAATAAGACGCAGTCCTTGGACTCGAGGGACTCCCAGGAAGAGAAATGACACGCAAATAGATAATGCTATTAACTATACGAAGCCTAGTGACAGATATGTCCAGTCTCTATACAGAATCACATGCGAAGAAATATTAGTTGGCATCTAAAAATAATCGCAAAGCAACTTCATTTTTTTAAAGATTTTATTTATTTCTTTGACAGACAGATATCACAAGTAGGCAGAGAGGCAGGCAGAGAGAGAGGAGGAAGCAGGCTCCCTGCTGAGCAGAGAGCCCGAGGTGGGGCTCGATCCCAGGACCCTGAGATCATGACCTGAGCCGAAGGCAGAGGCTTTAACCCACTGAGCCACCCAGGAACCCTGCAAAGCAACTTCAAATCTCATTGCAATCTCTTGAGGAAGATGCCAAAGGGGGAATTACATAGATGATTTATAAGAAACCTTCTTGGGATGCCTGTGTGGCTCAGTGGGTTAAGTGATTGCCTTCGGCTCAGGTCATGATCCTGGAGTCCCAGGATCTAGTCCCCAGCTCTGTGGGGAGTCTGCTTCTCCCTCTGACCTTCTCCCCTCTTGTGCTCTCTCTCTCTCAAATAAATAAAATCTTTTAAAACAACAACAACAACAACAAAAACCCATCTGCTCTCATCAGCTGGAAATTCCTCTTCCTATCCAAAGTAAACCAAATTATTCAAGACTTGGCCCTTCAATCCTACCTTTTTCCTATTATTCTGATGATCTGGGAACCTAATAGGCACAGACAGAACCTTCCTTAGCAGGTGAAAGGAAAAGAAGAGACTGTGGATATTCACACACGATCATTATTGCTACTACTATTAGTATTTATGGCATGATAGATCTTCTTTATTGTAATTTAAAAAAATTTTTTAAAGATTTTATTTATTTATTTGACAGACAGAGATCACAGGCAGGCAGAGAGGCAGGTAGAGAGAGGAAGGGAAGCAGGCTCCCTGCGGAGCAGAAAGCCCAATGTGGGGCTCGATCCCAGGACCCTGGGATCATGACCTGAGCCAAAGGCAGAGGTTTAACCCACTGAGCCACCCAGGTGCCCCTATTGTAATTTTTTTAAAAGATTTTTATTTATGGGGCGCCTGGGTGGCTCAGTGGGTTGGGCCGCTGCCTTCAGCTCGGGTCATGATCTCTGGGTCCTGGGATCGAGTCCCACATCGGGCTCTCTGCTCAGCGGGGAGCCTGCTTCCCTCTCTCTCTCTCTGCCTGCCTCTCCGACTACTTGTGATTTCTCTCTGTCAAGTAAATAAATGAAATCTTTAAAAAAAATAAAAATAAAGATTTTTATTTATTTAAGTGATCTGTACACCCAATGTGGGGCTCAAACTTACAGCCCTGAGATCAAGAGTGACATGATCTCCTGACTGCGCCAGCCAGGCATTCCAGTTTTATCGTAATTTTAATTTTTCGAATATTTATTAATTATTTTTAAAAGATTTTATTTATTTGAGAGAGAGAGCACAAGCCGGGTGGCAGAGGGAGAGAGACAAGAGGTTCCACGTTGAGTGGGGAGCCTGACAGAAGGCTCGATCCCAGGACCCTGAGATCATGACCTGAGCCAAAGGCAAAAGCTCAACTAACTGAGCCACCCAGGCACCCTGTTTTTATTTTTAAAAAATATTTATTTATTTATTTGGTGGGGGGCAGAGGGAGACTTTCTCCTGAGCCCAGAGCCTGACTTGGGGCTTGAGGCCATGACCCCAAGATCATGACCTGAGCTAAAATCAAAAGTCAGATGCTCAGGCACCTGGGGGACTCAGTGTGTTAAGTCTCTGCCTTCGGCTCGTCATGATCTCAGGGTCCTGGGTTAGAGTCCCGCATCGGGCTCTCTGCTCAGCAGGGAGCCTGCTTCCCTCTCTCTGTACCTGCCTCTCTGTCTACTTGTGATCTCTGTCAAATAAATAAAATCTTAAAAGAAAAAGTCAGATGCTTAACGTATTGTACTACCCAGGTTCCCCTTAAGTTGAAGTATATATATATATATATATTTCACATACACATATGAATTACATGTGTATATTTCATATACACATATGGATATATGTGTAACATATATATTATATATATAATAATGAATTATTATTACTATCTTCCTGTCAAAGACAAAAAACGACGTGGTAAGGAAGCGATAGAGTTATCTGAGGGAATGAGGAGCAAACAGAGAGGACCATCATCAAGGGTGATAGGGAGTTAGCCAGGAAGAAAGGAGGGGAGAGGCATTTCAGGCCCAGTGAGCAGGATATGCCGAGGCCTGGGGATGGGAGATAGTATGTGAGGCTGAGGGGGGCGGGAGGGACTGAGGCTATCCATGGGGAAAAGAAGAGGGGGTCTGTGTTTTTTGGAGGAACATTAAGGAAGAAATAGAAGTAGGTGAGAAATCTCCACTGGAAGGCCTTCGTTTCTGCATTGAGCTTATTATTTTTTTAAAGATTTCTTTATTTATTTGAGAGAGGGGGAGGGGCAGATGGTGAGGGAGAAAGAGAATCTCAGGCCAGCTCCACGGAGAGCACAGAGCCCAAAGTGAGCCCACGACCCTGAGATCATGATCTGAGCTGAAATCAAGAGTTGACTACTTAACCGACTGAACCACCAAGGTGCCCCTTGCCTCAAGGTTATTTTCGTACGGAGACAGAAGAGGCTCCAGAAAAATAAAGGATTTGCTAGACAGCCATCAAGACATGGCCACAGGGACCTCAGAGCTGCAGAAAGTCTTGCCAGAGTGCACTCAGACTAGGTGCACTGGCCTGTCTTGACTTGATTGGATTTACTTCTTCAGCAACGTTTTATGGCCGGAGGTATGGACAGAGGGGATGGTCAGAGGGTGGAGGACCGTAGCACAGCCTCTGAAACTGGTAGGCACAGAGTTTAAGTTTGTTGAGTCATTGTCCTAAAACCCAGTGGAGCAGAGAAACGAGTGTGGCCAGAGGCGACTGGGGTACAAGGTGGAGCAGGGCAGGATGACTATGTTACATTTGTTTACCTTCCATTGTAGCCATGGAAACCTTTGGGGATGAAGGGGAAAGACAGACACATGGCACAGGCAATTGGCCAGTTCAATCCAGCAAACATTTACCTGGTACAGGCTTGGAGTGAGGTGCTGTGGGGTCTGCCAGGATAAGTCAGCTGCCTTTAGGGTGTTTCAGGTCTTATAAAATTCCTTTTGTGAAGGTGGCGATGGAGACACAAAGAGACATAGCACTGCAGAGAGAGAATTTCAATGACTGAAAGCCAGGGAAGGCTTTGGGGCAGAGAGCATTGGAGGTGAATTTTCAGCATGGCCATGTATTTGAAGGTTGGTTTTATTGGTAGTTAGGAATCTTCAAAGGGTAGGAACCTCTTGGGCAAAAGTGCAGAGGTGGAGGGCCCCAGATGCACAGATTAGAGCATTTAGGAGATGGTCAATTTATGTGGCTACAGGAATAGCTTAGCCTGTGGGGAAATAGCCTGGAAACATATGTCTGAGTTGATTTATGAGGGACTTTGAATGTCCGGCAGAGAGCTCTCAGAGATCGCCCTGTAAAGAGATACACCCATTTGCAAAGATAAACTGCAGATTTTTGCGTGCGGAAAGGTGACATGATTCTATCACTGTTCTAAGCACTCCTACAACTGTTGAAACATACAAGATTAGATACCAAAATAGCTTCCTGTTCAGCTGAAAATGACATAATTAAATTCATTAATAGGGGAAAGGGACTCTTCCTTCCCAGGGCCAGCCATGACCCCCTTCCGATTTTATAAACAGATTGAAAAACAAGACACAAAAAACCAAGTCTCCAGATTTCCATCTCTGGGAAAACTGAAGTAAATACTGACACAGGCTTGTTTTGTTTTCCCAAGAGAGCGCTCCCAAGCGATTTCTCTAATTATCTAGAAAAAAAAAAAATTTTTTTTTTAACTTGTTTTTCCCTTTAGAGTACAGCTGAGCTGAAGGGAAAACTGAAGTATTGCCTTAGGTTCTCCAGCTTTGGTTTGGCTGCAGTATTAGTCCCCGAGGGACACTCTCCGAGGTGTCTAAGCTAGGTGTCCCTAGACGTTTGCTCACAGCAACAAGAGGGGCGCTTAGAAGAAGTGGGAGAGGGGCGCCTGGGTGGCTCAGTGGGTTAAACCGCTGCCTTCGCTCGGGTCATGATCTCAGGGTCCTGGGATCGAGTCCCGCATCGAGTCCCGCATTGAGTCCCGCATCGGGCTCCCTGCTCGGCGGGGAGCCTGCTTCCTCCTCTCTCTCTGCCTGCCTCTCTGCCTACTTGTGATCTCTCTCTGTCAAATAAATAAATAAATAATCTTTAAAAAAAAAAAAAAAGAAGAAGAAGTGGGAGATACTGGCGTTCTACAAAAGGGCTGATTTTAAAAAGAAAAAAGGCGGCTTGGGCGCGGTTCTTTTTAGTATAGGAAAAGTAATTGAGGTGGAAGCCGTTGCCTTCGCCTCTCGTCAGGACCTCTGCACCTGAAAGCATCAGAGTAACACACCCATGGAGGGACAGTGGGTCCCTACTCTCCCGCCCTTCTCACTCGGCCTTTAATTCCGCCAGGCTCCCAGAGGGACTGTTTCAGCTACAGCCTAGCGCGCCCCACAGCCAATAAGAATCCAGGACTCTCCACCCGTCTCGGATTCCCACCAATCGGCGTCCAGAACTTTAGCCTGCTAGCGGCGTCTTGGTTGTCAGAGAAGGGAGGGAAGCCCCCTTAGAGTTGCCAGCAAAGGACATGGCCGCGGCCCCTGGAGGAGGGGACGCGAAGTGAGGAGGGGGCAGGGAGGGAAGAGGACGCGGGAGAGGAAGACAGCCCCCCGGGCCCCGGTAAGTACGAGAAGGCCCGTGACCCGAAGCAAGGGGAGCAGGGAAGCAAGGGGGCATGGGGCTCGGCCTCCCACGCCCTCCGGATGCTTGGCCAAGGAGAGAGGAGTCTGGGGTCTGCACCCAAGAAATGGCCCCGGGGGATCTCTTCGAACGGGGAGTCAAGGGACGGGCTCTGGCCTCCAGCTCCTGGCCGTTTCCTTTCCCCAGGTGCTCACACCTGCCCTTGGGGCCCGGCTTGGCCCCTTGGGGGTCCCACGTCAGATCGAAGCCTCCTGCCAACAATGAATCCCTGTCCCAAGGTTGTGGTGTCTGGGCCCTGGTTCAGGGGGCTTCCAGCGCCGACGCCCAGCATACTTACAGGCCTCTGGGGTCCCGCACCCCCCGCCCCAGTTCAGACCGTTGTGCCCCTTGCGAGCTCTCAGCTGCTGCCCGGGCCCTCGTGCTGACCCTGTCCGGCCGGATGGAGCCGAAGGGCCTTAAACCTGAGCGGCGAAGGAGCAGTCGGAGCGCGCCCTGCCTTTTTTTTTTTTTTTTCCTTCCGTATTTCCACAAACGTTTAAAGACTCCTTAGAAGCAACTGTAGGAACACACTTGTCATCCTGCAAACCGACTGATGTGCTGTGCGCTGTGCCGTCCTTCCCCTGCCGCACACCCCTAAAGTCCGGTCTGGCAGCCCCCCGCGTGGCGCCGTGCGAGCCCCTGCCGGCTGCCCGGGGCCAGATGCCAGGGAAACCCTGCCCTCCTTTCATTGGTGTGGAACCACGGGCTGCCCTTCGGCGTGTTCGTCGGTTTGGTCACGTGCTGCTACAGCCCACCCTCGCTTCCGAGTTTTTGTGTGGCTCTAGGGGAAAAAAGGAGGGAGCTTTGTACGGAATCTAGTTTTCCTGCAAGCCTGTGATTTTTGCATCAGAGGAGATCAGCGTTTTCTCATGCTTTGTCCAACACACGCAGCTTTAGCCACATGCTTCAGCCATCCCCCGGGTCTTCTGGGACTGGTGGAAGTGGGGAGGGAGGAGTTTTTACGTTTTTATTTCACGAAGGCGGAGAATAACTTTGGGGGAGGCAAAGAGGGCAGGGCCAGAGTCACCTGGAGCCAGGACTGGAACTCTGAAGTCCAGATTCACAAGTTCTTTGTCCACCGGATCAGTTGTTTTCTAGGTATGACTGAGAAGTCAAGTACCTTAACTTCTCTGAGCTTCTTGTAGAGTGATCTCTTGCATTAGAGATAGGATGTGGAGGCTCTCTGTCTCTAGGTATATATATAGCACGGGGGGCTAGCACTTACTAGGTTTTTGCATTCCTTATATGTAAGTAACCAGCATGTAGTTCCCTGGCTGGTTTCTTGTATTAATATTTATTGTGGTCTTTCTATATATTTGGGGGTGAAATGATTTCAGTGATTCTCATTTGAGAGGGCAGAAAGGCAGGGAGTCCTCCATTTTGGGGGGGACAATTGTAATGTTGTAGTGTTATTAATGGGGGTGGGTTTTGTATAATAACAGTGTGGAGGCAGAAGGAGCTTGAGAACCACGGAAGGAAGAAGAAATACCATTCTGGTGTGTCTTTATTGTAATCTTGGCAAAAGAAGGGCTGACCTTAGTATTCTAAGAGGTCTATTCTAAGAGGTAGTTTACAATTTTTTAAAAAATGCAATGACACAGGTATAAGTTCATCATCTAGAATCCAGTAAAAATGGTGCTTGGAATAAAAAAGTTTGCAAATCACTCTACAAATCAGAACACATCAGAATGTAGCCTATTATTAACCCTGGAACAGGGGCAGCATGTTCAAATAAAATCCACAAATTCTCTGAAGTCTTATTTTAGCTGGTGTGTTAGCTTTAATTTCCTTGTTCACTGGTTCTTTTTGTTACAACTTCAAATAGAGAAACTGGTGGATACCAAGGAGCAGTTCCTTCACTAGGGAGGCGAAGTACAAATCATCCCCTTGATAATCAGCTGCCAAATAATTGAGAGTTAACTGCCCTTGAACTTCCCCATCCCCTACCCTGCCCCTTGTTTTTGTGGTGACCCGACATCAGAAGATTAGGCCGGGAGAGCCAGGGCTGGGCGGTGAGATGGAAGAAAACAGAAAGCCCTTCACATTTCTATTTTGAGGAGTTGCTAGGGAGTGCCAGCTCCAAGTGTTGAGAATCAGCCTTTTGGAAAGCTTAACTCCTGCCGAACTAATGAGAAGTGAAGGTCACGATCCTTTTGGTTCTTCCCCACTGCTCCTTCCCTAATGCTGGGCTTGGGAAACCATTTCTATAGGGAAGGGGTGGGCGCTAATGTAAATACTACCTACATGGGAGGCTTTCTTGACCCTTACCTGGTGAGTGGAGGATGAGCTCTTACAACCAGTCCGAGCTGGAAAGACACAGCCTCGAAATCCATTGCTGGTGTCCAAATGAGAAGGTTCCAGGTCATGGTTGGCACTTCTCCACTGGTAAATGTGTGTCAGTATTTTTTATCGTGTTATTGTGTCAGTGGTGTTTCCTTGAGAGTGTCTTTCTTTACCTAGAAGCTAGCCTCCTTTAAAACTATTGTTTGAACCCTGGTTTCCAAGCCTGGATCGGTTTCTTAGTAGCACAGGTGAACTAAAGGGTAGGCCAAAGCTGTAGCAGGAATGTTTTTCTTCTGGAACTGACCCGCCAGCCAGCATGTGTGGTTTGGTGATCAGGGGTTTGTGTAATGATAAGCTATGCCTGTGGCTGCTGAGACAGTAGTAAACAGTGCTGGTCACGTGGCGCAGCAAGTAGGGTAAGGGCCGGCTTTATTTTTTTTATTTTTTATTTTTTTTAAAGATTTTATTTATTTATTTGACAGAGAGAGAGATCACAAATAGGCAGAGAGACAGACAGAGAGAGAGATGAGGAGAAGCAGGCTCCCTGCTGAGCAGAGAGCCCCATGCGGGACTCGATCCCAGGCCCCTGGGATCATGACCTGAGCCGAAGGCAGAGGCCCAACCCACTGAGCCACCCAGGCGCCCCAAGGGCCGGCTTTAGAGCCGCCGGGATGCCTGCCTCAAGCTGGGCCCATCAGACGCTGATTGCTTTGTGTTTCCCTAGCCCCAGAGACCCGAGTGGTGGGGGAGTTGGGGGATGTCCAAGGAAAGGAGACCCTTTCAGGGCTTCAGGCAGCCTTTGGGAAACCAGAAATCTCAGCATAATTATATGAACCCAGTTTTCTTAATTTCAGGATCCTTTTGAGAAGGAGGTGCATGACAGCAATATTCCTTAGTAGGGAGGTGAACAGAAAATAGTGGGAGATCCTGGGAAAAGATATACACTGGAGAGAAAATCAAAGGTGTGTTTAAAAGAGCATCGATATCCTTAAAGGGGAGAATATCGTCCGGTCAGGTAAGCCAAAGCTAACGGCTAAATCAGAATCAGAAGTTAGTGATTTTTTGTTATTGTAGTAAAATACACATAACAAAAAATTGACCGTTTTAACTAATTTAGTCCATTAACACTGTTGTGCAGCCATCCATACCAGTCTGGCTCCAGAACTCTTGCATCTGCCCAAACTGAAACTCTGTGCCCGTTAGCACTATATTCTCACTCCCCCTCCTGCCCCCAGGTCCCTGCAGCCACCATTCTACTTGCTGCCTGTATGAGTTTGCTCACTCCAGAAACCTCAATAAGGGGAATCCTACAACGTCTGTCCTTAGTGTAAGGTCATTAAAGTTTATCTGTGTCGTAGCAAATAGCGGCATAGTCTTCCTTTTTAAGGCTGAGTAATATTCCTTTGTATGTGTGAATCACATTTTATTCATCGATTTGTCTCTGGATGGACACTTGGGTTGCTCCCAAGTGTCTCGCCAATTCTCTTGGTGATTGTGAATAATGCAGTTATGAACGTACGTGTCCGCATGGGTGTTGGAGTCCCTGTTTTCACTTCATTTGGACATATATCCAGAAGTGACAGGTTGCTAACTTTCTAAAGATCCATTTGATACATTCACATGCTTTGAAAATCAAAAGGTACAAAAATAGATACAGTCCAGTTTCTCCCCGCCTGCTCTTGTCCTCAGCCACTCAGTTCCAACCTAATATTTTTTTTTTCTTTTGTGGCTTGTGCTTTTGGTATTAAAGAGATCTAAACCAAAGTCACCGAGTTTGTCTCCTATCTTTCCTTACAGTCTTACATTTAGGTGTAGGATCCATTTTTAGTTAATTTTTGTATAGAGTGCAAGCTGTGTCTCCAAGTTCTTCTTTTTTTTAATCTGATGGTTTGATTTTTCCGGTGCAGTCTGTTGAAAAGACTACCTTTTTTCCACTGAACCCTTTGCAGCCTTCTCAAAAATCAATTGGCCATGTATATCTAAATCTATTTTTGGATTTTCTATTACAGGGTCAATACCACATTGCCTTAATGACTGTAGTTTTATAAACCTTGAAGTCGGGTGGTGAAGACCTTCCAAACTTTCTTCTCTTGGGGTAGTCTGTTCTAAGTGGGACTGAGCATCTATTCTCCTTTTCTTTTTTTAAGATTTTTATTTATTTATTTGACAGAGAGAGATCACAAGTAGGCAGAGAGGCAGGCAGAGAGAGGAAGGGAAGCAGGCTCCCTGCTGAGCAGAGAGCCCCATGCGGGAATCGATCCCAGGATCCTGGGATCATGACCTGAGCCGAGGGCAGAGGCTTAACCCACTGAGCCACCCAGGTGACCATGGACTGACCATCTTTTCATGTGTAGTAGCTGCTGGATTTCCTTATCTCCTTGTCTCTCAGGGTTAGAAGACACAGGTAAAGGTTATCTCTTATTTGCTACCTAATGTATTATCTCTATAATTTCCCAGCCTCTGCTTGGATCCGTGCAGTGCCGGGGAGCTCATTGCCCCTCAGGGCAGCCTGTTCCATTTTTGTTTTTTATACAACTCTTATCATCTAAACTCGTGTTGAATCCCGGTCTGCCCCCCTGGTGTAAGTCATTGATAAAAATATTGATTAGTACCCACCAAGGATGGAACCCTGAAACCTCCCTCCAGCTGAACATCAGTCCATCAGATAGTTCCCTTTGGGCACAGCAACTCAACTGAGTACCATCCACCCCATTGTGTTTTCGGTGGAAAGCACAGCTAATGAATATGGTGTTGGAGGAATTGGAAGGGCAGCGAACTCCTCAGCTCACCCTCAACCTGAACCTTGGGCACCCTATTAGCTCTTTCTGATGCTGGTTCTGAACTTGGCAGCAGGAAGCATCCATCCCTTTGTTCCCATGGCTACCATGCTGCCTCTGTCTAGAGACTCATCCCGGCAAAAAGATTACTATAATTTTCTTCTACTTTTTCTGCTTATAATTTCTTTCCTTTCCCCCGATCCATTCTCTACCCTCTTAAGATACTGGGACCCGCTCGGGAACCTCCAGGGACTCCCCAGGGTCACTTTGTTTTGGCCTTCATTCATCTGTGCATTTTGGCCCCTGACTCCCCGCTCAGTGTCGCTTCATTTCTTCTCTCTGACTTAACTCTGCTCTAACTGAACATATTAGATCACCATCTTTTTTTTTGGGGGGGGGGGCTTGAACTCATGACGCTGAGATCAAGATCTAAGCCGAGATCAAACGTCAGACACTTAACCAATGGAGCCACCCAGGCGTCCCAGGAAACCATCTTTCAAAAAGGCTCCATGCTTTTCTTCCTTGGTGCCTTTGTTGAGATTTCTAGTTCTTGCTTTGGGTGGTTCTCCCTCTTCCCCCTCTGAAGCTTTCCTAAGTGCACTCTGTGGGCCTTGGCGGTGGCTGCTGCTGCTCCTTTTCTTTCTTCTTTTTAAGATTTTAATTATTTAAGGGCACCTGGGTGGCTCAGATGGTTAAGCATCTGCCTTTGGCTCAGGTCATGATCTCTGGGTCCTGGGATTGAGCCCCGCATCGGGCTCCCCGAGGTATTATTTCCACAGGATAAAATGTACCGACTTAAGGATACAGTTCAAAGAGTTTTGACAAATGTATGCACCCTTGTAACCAGCACCCCCAGTCAAGGTTTTGAACAAAAGATCCCTGTGCCCTTGGCAGCCTTTCCCTCCTGGTGACCCCAGGTAACCCCTCCTCTGCTTATTGTCACTATGGATTAATTTTGCCTGTTCGAAGTTTTATGGAAACGGGGTCGTATGCCGTGAGCACTTCTGTGCTCCTTTTACTCACCAAATGTTTTCCAGATTCAACCACATTGTCATGTGTTTCAGTATCTCATTCCGTCTGGTTGCTGGGCAGAATTCCATTGTATGGGTATACCCCGGTTCATTCACGTGTGAATGGACGCTTGGATCCTTTCCAGCTTGGGGCTGTTTTTGAATAAAGATGCTATGAACATTTGTATACAGTTCTTTTTGAGGAAGTATGCTTTCATTCCTGGGAGATCTAGTGAGTGGATGCTCCGCTTTAAGAGAACTTGCCAAAATGTCTTCCAGAGTGGGTGCACCCGTGATGTTCCCACCAGTTTCTGAGCTCCCCTCCTCACCAACAGGAAATATGGTCAGTCTTTTCCATTGTAGTCATTCTGATGGGTGTGTACGGATACTGGGGGCACTTGGGTAGCTCAGTGAGTTAAGTATCCGACTCTTGATTTCGGTTCAGGTCATGATCTCAGGGTTATGGGATCAATATATTAATATAAATGTTAGGGGCACCTGGGTGGCTCAGTGGGTTAAAGCCTCTGCCTTCGGCTCAGGTCATGATCCCAGGGTCCTGGGATCGAGCCCCATGTCAGGCTCTCTGCTTATCAGGGAGCCTGCTTCCTCCTCTCTCTCTACCTGCCTCTCTGCCTGCTTATGATCTCTGTCAAATAAATAAATAAAATCTTAAAAAAAAAAAATATATATATATATATATATATAACATATATATATATGTTAGCATTTAACTTAATTATTTAGATATTAAATGTTAATATTAATATTGAGTCTTCCAACCCATGAACATGGCATATCTCTCCATTTATTTAGGTCTTGAATTTCTCTCAACAGTGTACAGGCCTTACATATTTGTTTTTAAAAGCCTTTCCTAGGGGCGCCTGGGTGGCTCAGTGGGTTAAGCTGCTGCCTTCGGCTCAGGTCATGATCTCAGGGTCCTGGGATCGAGTCCCGCATCGGGCTCTCTGCTCAGCGGGGAGCCTGCTTCCTCCTCTCTCTCTCTCTCTCTCTCTCTCTGCCTGCCTCTCTGCCTACTTGTGATCTCTCCCTGTCAAATGGATGAATAAAATCTTTAAAAAAAAAAAAAAAGGCCTTTCCTAAATATTTGCTGTATTTCATCATAGCATATAGGAATTTTGTATTTTGACCTTGTAACTTGTAACGTTGCATACTTATTTTATCTCTTAGAATTTTTCCCATATGAGCTAGTCTTCTGCAAATAAATTCTGTTTTACATATTTCTTTGCAATCTCTATACCTTTAATTTATTTTTTCTTCTCCTTACTTTTTTTAAATTTTTTTATTTTATTTTATTTTATTTTATTTTTTAAAGTAAGCTCCAGGCCTAGCGTGGGGCTTGAACTCATGACCCCAAGATCAAGAGTCCCATACTCTGCCTGCTAAACCAGCCAGGCACCCCTTTTCTCCTAACTTTTGAGTCTATTCTTTTTTTTTTTTTTTTAAGATATTATTTCTTTATTTGACAGGCAGAGATCACAAGTAGGGGGAGAGGCAGGCAGAGAGAGAGGAGGAAGCAGGCTCCCTGCTGAGCAGAGAACCTGATGCGGGGCTCCATCCCAGGACCCTGGGATCATGACCTGAGCTGAAGGCAGAGGCTTTAACCCACTGAGTCACCCAGGCACCCCTTGAGCCTTTATTCTTCACCTAGGTGGCACTTTGTTCATATTTCTTGTTTCCTGGTGATAGTAATGGCAAGTATTTAATAAGACTTACTATATGCTAAATACTGTACTAGATCGTCTGCTAATAATATTTTATGTTATCCTTGTTGCTTCTTTGTGAAATAAGCATCATTCTCTGAACGAGAACACTGAGGCCCAGGGAGACAAGTAATTTGCCAAGGTCATGGGCATCTGATACATGCTGGAGCCAGGATTTGAACCGGGGGTATTTGAATTTGAACCCTATGCTTCATCTCACAACGGACCAGGGTAGAACTGGCCCTTTAAGGGTCTAGCTGCCGGTTTCAGATCAGACAGTTGGGGACTTTTTTTTCCCAGAATCCCACGTATGGAGTGATGGGAAAACAGAGACTCTTAGAGAAATGTCCTGCTCCTGGCTGCCCTCTCTGAACGCTGTGGTTCCAGCTGGCCGCAGAGTTATTTCACTCCTGTTGTGTTGGGAGAAGGAGCCAAGCGCCATCCCCATCTGGCTTCTGGTGCCCTGCCCTGTGTGGCCACTACCTCATCTAGCCCCTGGTGGGAGGGGGTGCTCGGGGACCTTGAGCTGAGCTCGTAAACAGGGCCTGGGCCCCGTGAGTCAGAGCGGCCTTGGGGAGCGGTGGATTGTCCTCTCAGGATCGCGTTTCAGTCGGCTGCCAGAGACCAAATGTCACAGCGTTAGGAGGCTGCTTGCAGTGTCGCTGTCTGTGTCTGACCCCCTGGGCTAGCTCGCTCCGCTCCGAAGCCCTGGCTGCAGACCTCAGGGGTCGGAAGAGATGTGGAAGCGCCAACCCATGAGGGCAGCGCTGGGGCTGCCTTGCAAGGAATGACGTGGGGTTTTGGAGTGGGATCGGTGGCCGCGGAGCCTTGGCATTCTAGCTGGGGTCTCTGGACATAGCTTTTTTTTTGTTCCTAGATTGCTCTTTTATGGGTCAGTTCTCCTGGGCTTCTGACCAGCTCCACTTTCCGAGGCTTTGGTGCAGGCCCCAGAAAGCACCGCCCCCAGCCGCAGGTTAGCGCCTTCTCCCCAGGCAGTCCTTGGGCCCCAAACCAGATTACTCGAGGGCACTCTACCCAAACCCTCCCTGGCCTGAAATTATTATTATTTTTTAAAAGATTTTATTTATTTATTTGACACAAAGAGAGACATCACAAGTAGGCAGAGCGGCAGGCAGAGAGAGAGGGGGAAGCAGGCTCCCCGCTGAGCAGAGAGCCCGATGCAGGGCTTGATCCCAGAACCCTGAGATCGTGACCTGAGCCGAAGGCAGAGGCTTAACCCACTGAGCCACCCAGGCGCCCCATGGCCTGAAATTCTTAAAGCGTGTCTACTGCGTGGGTGGGCGGGGGAGGGTCAGGGGGTGTATGGGGAGGTAGGGCTAGTCTTCACTTTCCAGATTGTTATCACATTGGTTCAGCCATCCAGGTCGGTATCCGCCCAAGTGCCCCTAGAGCGCTGCCCTGTCAGCAAAGCATGCGGGAGGCTCCGCTTTAAGGCCCGTGGGCCTGTGTGTATGCATGTGCATGTGTGGACGTGTGTGTGCGTGTCCCAGTTTACCTTGATGCTGACCTTTGTTTATTTTTATTTTTATTTTTTTTTGACAGAGATCACAAGTAGATGGAGAGGCAGGCAGAGAGATGAGAGAGAGAGAGAGAGAGAGAAGCAGGCTCCCTGCTGAGCAGAGAGCCCCATGCAGGACTCGATCCCGGGAACGAGATCATGACCTGAGCCGAAGGCAGCTTAACCCACTGAGCCACCCAGGCGCCCCCTTTGTTTATTTTTAAAATTAATTAATTAATCATTTTCCTAATCTTTACCTTTTTTTTTTTTTTTTTACATTTTCATTTATTTAAGTAATCTTGACACAGCTGAGCCAGCTAGGTGCCTCTAATCCGCCCGAAGCTGAGCGCCTGCGGAAGCTGTGCTGCCAGGACAGGTCTGGGGGGCTCCGGTGCCCCGGGCTCCGGACTTCATGTGCTGCTGTACTGTGTAGGCAACACTGTCGTGTTTCTCAGCAACCTGGGCTCACGGGGTCTCTCCTTTCTTTCTGTCCAGATGCTGCAGCTGTGACAGAGTCGCGGGGCCTTGTCCATGCTGGGGAGGAGCCTTCCTTTTGGGGGTGACCGCCTTCACCTGGGCATGCCTGCAGTACTCTGGGCCCATGGATCTGAAGGAGAAGCACACGGTAGGCCGTGGTCGGTGCCCGGATGGGTGTCGTCTGTGCGTCGCAGTTGGACTCTCTCTACTTATGTTGGCCTGGGAGGTCCTCTTTTGGGGGCTTTAAACCAAAAGTGAGAGAGGGGGTGTGGCTCTGAGGATGGGGGTACAGGACGGTGATCCTCCCGAGAGGGTGCTGTTGTTGGGCTGGGAAGCCCTCGGGGAACTGGGAGCACAGGGCGAAGGGGAGGGTGAGCTCAGCGCTTGGGAGCAATTGCTGATTTGGGTTGGCTCTGAGCCAGACTTCCACTTCTTGCCCAGGGGCGTGTAATTTCGTTTGTTTGGTCTTTGCTAGAGCTCTGCCCCAACCTGCTGAGCCGTGTTGAGTACGGTTGGGCACCCTCTCTGTGGTTGGGGACGAGCTCCCCAGTCAGACTCCAAACACAGCTGCGTAACCAGCTGGAGGTGAGCGGCCAGGAGGCCCAGGCACCGGCCAGGTGGGCGCCGTCCTCCCGGCCTGACGCAGGTGCGCCTCCCGGCCTCCAGGTGCGCTGCCCTCCCCGGGCAGTCGATTTGCTGGCAGAGTGTCCTCCTCCCGTGACGAAGACCGTCCCAGGGGAGGTCCTTCCAACGCTTGCCTGGGCTTCTGGCACGGCTTCATGCGGGTCCCTCTGTCTCTGATCGCCTTCCTCCACTCAGTGTCAGAGAAAGGTATCTGAAACGCAGGGCTGACCTTTTGTCGCCTCTGCTTAAAAGTCACCAGTGGCTCGCACCGCCTGCTGAAACCTGGAGTGTGGCCGGCGAAGCTCGCCATCATCCCGCTGCTGCCCTTGGGCCCCACGACCCCATCTCCCCCGCCTTGGCCTTTAGGACATGTGACGCGTCCTTCTGCATGCTTTAGGATTTGGGTCCGCTGTCCACATTTTGGCTCCTACTTTTTCCCGGACGAACTCTTCCTGTTCTTTCCTCACCACGCGCATCGCCTTCTCCTGACAAGCCCTCCTCCCCCTCCAGATGTCCCTCCTTCCTGCGATCACAGTATCTCCACCACTGTGCCTGCCACTCTGTATGGAAATAATCTGCCTGTCCCACCTCGTCCCACTGTCCCCAGCTCCTAGCACAGAGCCTGGCAGGCAGCACGGGCTCAGTAAATATTTATCAGTCTGAACTTACGGACAGCGATCTTCCTGCCAAAGAGATCTTGGAAGGTCTGGAGTGGGAGCTGTGGGTCCACACGCTGGGTCCCTGGGGTGCCTGGCTTCCTGCTGACTCGCTCAGCCGCAGACTTCCTGTGCCTCTGGACCAGCTGTGGAACAGGCTTGGAGGCCTGAACCTGAAGGAGGAGTGTTCGACCTCCTGTTCACTGATCTGCAGGTGTCCTTCCTGTGAGTGATTGGCACAGAGGGAACCAGCGACCTGGACTTCTCCCCTAGCCTGGGTGTGAGGCTGCCACGTCTCATTGCCAGAGCTGTTCCCTTCCAGGGGGCACCCCCCCACCCCCAGAAGCTTTGCTATTTACTGTGTGATGCAGTGGCCTGCCTGGGTGAGGCTGAATGTCTCAAAAACAGGACAGTGCTGTCCTCTGGTTCCAGCCTTGTTGCTGAAACACCACTTCCTATTGAGTTGGGGAAACCAAGTTCTGTGAACCAGCTTCTCTCTCAAGCCTGAGGAAGAACCCTTGGGTGCCCGGGATGGATAGCTCTCAGCGGTCAGTTTTGCTACAGGATTTTTACTCTCTTCTTGGTTGTTTTGGAGAGATGAGTCCTGAGGTAGACATATCACCGGCTGTATTCACAGAATACGTCCTTGGGGTTGGGGGAGCTCTGGGCCCTGTGGAGGTCGCCCCCATTTGGAGGGGCTTACAGTCCAGCTGAAGAACTAATAGTACAAGCAATTCAGAGATAGAACTGGGGTGTGCCTGGGTGGCTCAGTGGGTTAAAGCCTCTGCCTTTGGCTCAAGTCATGATCTCAGGGTCCTGGGATCGAGCCCCGCATCAGGATCTCTGCTCAGTGGGGAGCCTGCTTCCCCCCCCACCCCCGGCCCTGCCACCGCATGCCTCTCTGCCTACTTGTGTTCTCTCTCTGTCAGATAAATAAAAAAGGGGCGCCTGGGTGGCTCAGTGGGTTAAAGCCTCTGCATTCGGCTCAGGTCATGATCCCAGGGTCCTGGGATTGAGCCCCACATCAGGCTCTCTGCTCAGCAGGGAGCCTGCTTCCCT
>NC_081572.1:5448917-5608164 GCF_022355385.1 Mustela nigripes | reverse complement strand
AGGGCGCCTGGGTGGCTCAGTGGGTTAAAGCCTCTGCATTCGGCTCAGGTCATGATCCCAGGGTCCTGGGATTGAGCCCCACATCAGGCTCTCTGCTCAGCAGGGAGCCTGCTTCCCTTCCTCTCTCTCTGCCTGCCTCTCCCCCTCCTTGTGATCTCTGTCTGTCAAATAAAATCTTTAAAAATAAATAAATAAATACATAGTTTTTTTTTTTTTTTAAATAAAAAAGAGAGATAGATCCAGACAGGGTTTTTACTGGAAGTGGCTTGTGAGCTGTACACATGGGCTTCCCCAGATTACCCCCGTGGCCTCCAACAGTCAAGGCTTCTTGCAGGCGTGGGAATGAAGAGAGCTGGATGGCGGAAGTTGATTGAAAGGGGCCTCTCGGGCCCTGGCTGTAGCCCAGGATCAGCGTGGCTGTCGCTGGTTGCTTTTCTGCCCCCCCCTTAGTGACCTCCCAGTCCTCCCGTCTCGCTGTCAGGGCCTCCTCTCCTCAGTCCCCGGTCCCCTGTGGTGGATGTGCTGTAGCAGTGAGCGTCCGGACTTCTGTTTCTTGGGTGCAGTGCCCCCCCTTTGCGCGTGCTGAGGTGGGCAGTGTGGGAACGGGGCAGGATGGGAGTCCTGCAGAACCCCCAGCTTAGACCCTGTGAGCTCTTCTTTCCAGGGCCTGTCACGCAGGAGGGAGAGTTTGCTCAGTGGTGATGCCCACAGAGCAGGGCCTTTGTAGAAAGCTAAGGGGAGGTATGTCCTGGAGCAGGGGCCACGGGGACGCCACTCTCCTTGGCAGTTTGCTAAGGCTGCAGCCCACTGCGTGGCTGACCCCTCCTCCCTGGGGCTCGCACCTCAGGAATACTGCCTGCCCTTACCCTCTGGACTCCTTTCCTTCTGTTCAGATCAGGATTTGGCAGAGGTGGGCTGGGGGGCCAGGGAGCTGTGCTAGAGGAAGGGGAGAGGCTCTCTCCCCTTCCCTGCTGCTGGTGATGGTGGAGATGGTGGAGATGGTGTTGTCGGTGTTGCCTGGGAGACAGAGCCCTAGAGAACCGTGCTCAGGCTCCAACCTGCGCTCTCTCATGACTGGACCTTTTCGGCTTCTTTCTGTCCCATAGGGTTTTGCAGCCCCTTCCTAAGGGTGGCCTGGACATAGGCTGAGAAGTTTCCAGTCTACTCCCAGGGCCACCTGTGTGTCAAATTTGGGCTTCCAGGGTGACACACAGGCTCTCTTGGCTGTTCCTGGAGCCCCAGGTCACTGGGCGGGAGTGGAGGCCCCAGGTCCAGGGGGTCTCCTGTCCCAGAAGCTTTTTGGCAGGTGTGTCTAAGTGTGACCATGCGTGTCTCAGCTGCTGGCTGGGCTCTGCTGTTGGGGGTTCCCCACCCCACCTAGCAACCTGGTGGGAAGGTGTTAGGTCTTAGGTATTGGAATCCTCAGAAGCCCTTCTGCTGGAGTCTTCCACTGGATTCTTCCGCTGGCTTCCGGCCCCTGCTCTGCCTCCTAGAAGTCCCAGCTACAGGCTTCTCAGTTGCCAGTCCTTCCCCCTCCACGCTGGATGTGCTGCTATTAATAACGGGCAAGTCCCCCCCCTTCCCGCAGCTACAAGTGTGGGAAGAGCTGCTGCTGGCCTGCTTCCATCCTGGGAGCCTCAGAGGGATGTCGGGGCGCTCTCTACCTTGCCCGGACTTGGGGCCGAGGAGGGGTGGTCTAGGGGGAGAGCCCAGGCAGTCCTGGATACCACGGTTGCCCTTGGGCTCCCCCCCCCCCACCCGCACCACTGGTGCGCACCCGGTGGGCTGCAGGCGCCCCTCCGCTCACCCCTCCGTGGCCTCTGATGAATGGGCCAAGCTCCTGGGCATCTGGCGGCGCAACTGCAAACTTTCTCCCCTCAACCCGGCTCCGCCCTCCCTCCTGCCCGCCTCTCCCTCCCTCCCACGGGCTGTTGCTGCACTGCCTCCTCCTCCCTCCCTAAATCTGCAGCGTGACTGGAAATAGGCTGAATTAATCAGCAGCCTGAAGCTCCCGTCTGCACGGATCCTCTGCGGGCTCGGCGCTGGCTCCTGGCTCCCACGCTCCCCGGCCCCCTCCCCCTTTTTTCCTCTCCCCGCTCGCTCTCCTCTCTGTTCCTGCCTCTTGTCCTCTCTCCTGGAGGGTGGTGTTGGAAGTTCTATAGTTGACTCCTTGTGGCTCAGACTCTACCCCATGCTCTTTAAGCAGACAGAGCTATGGATGCCCCACCAGGGCAAATGCACCAAAGTGAGTATGCTGACTTGGTTTTATATTTTTGTTGCAAACGCCTTGTTCTCTGCTTTGTGTGCAAGGCTTTGGGCTCAGCAGTTGCCACAAGTCTTGAGGATGGGTGCCGAACCGGAGGCAGCTCAGATTACGAGGTTGCTAGGACGGAAGAAGGAGGCTGAGAATGGGAGCCAGGGTGCCCGGGTGTCTAGGGAGATGCCAGTCGGGTTCCCAAGTCACCCAGAGCAGGACTGGAGCCGCGTGTCCCAGTGGGGCATCCTGACGAGTTATGCTGGGACCTGGGTCTCTGTGCACAGGTGATGGGAAGCCCTGGGTCCGGATGTCAGCCCTCCTCGGGGCCAGTCGGTGGGGGGGCTATTTCTGGCTGGACCACATGGGTCTTTGAGATGGGAGCAGCCAGGGCCCCGCTGATTTCCTCTGCAGTTTGGGCGGCTGCAAGAGGAAGAAGATGGGCGGGAGTGCCAAGGTCAGCATGAGCCCAGAAGAGGAAGAGGCTTGAGGCTTTGATTTGCCTGGCTGAAGACAGATTTGTGTCTGGCCAAGCTCAGAATAGATTTACCGTGGCTACTGCAAGAGACCCAGCTTCAGTGACTTAGGCATTATGTTGGATTCCAGTTTTGGGTCCCTACCCCGTCTGCACTGGCTCAGAAAGCTGGGATGGTGGGGACCTGGTTGAGGGGCCAGCCAGTTCTTTTTATTTATTTATTTATTTTTAATATTTTATTTATTTGCTTGTGAGAAAGAGTGAGCAAATGAGTGCAGGAGAGCTGGGAGGCAGAGGGAGAGGCAGACTCCCCACTGAGCAGAGAGCCCAGTGCTTGATCCCAGGCTTGATGCCAGGACCCTGGGATCGTGAACTGAGCTGAAGGGAGATGCTTAACTTACTGGGCCACCCAGGCACCCCGGGGCCAGCCAGCTCTAATTAGCTCTCTGCTGTTGTTAAGGCTGAGGGTCACAGTCAGAATTTGTAACTTATCTACCTGAGCCTATGGGACCTGGATTCTGCTCCCAAAATAGGTGAAGTAGGAAGGAAACCGGCGGCCATGGGGACAGAGCCTGTGACAAGTCCTGAAAGGTCTGGGACTCGGGGGTGGGGGCTCTTGGCTCTGGGCCACCTGGGAAACCTGACCAAGGGCGTGCAAGAGACTTGAGGGGCGTTGGCTCTGGAAAGGCTTGGGAGACCGTCCCAGGCACTCAGCGTCAGGCCCCATAGAACTGGTGCCGAGGAGTATGGAGTTCTAGCAATTCTCACTGGACAGATCTAGTTCTTGCCCCACCTTTTTGTTTATCTAAATCCCCATGCCCTCCCAGTGTCCCCTTAAAAAAAATTTTTTTAATTAATTTGAGAGAGAGACAGAGAAAGAGAGAGCAGGGGGCGGGGGTGGTGAGAAGCAGAGGGAGAGGGACCAGAAGACTGGACGCTGAGCGCGGAGCCCATCGCGGGGCTTGATCTCACCACCCCGAGGTCATCACCCGAGCTGACATCCAGATTGAACGCTTAACTGACTGAGCCGCCCAGGCACCCCTCTACCCCCACCCCCAGGGTCCCTCTTTGATGATGGAAAAGGGAGGAGAAGCCCAGCTCACGATGGGCATCTGTGGCCGCATGTCCTGCGCCTGGGTTTCCTGGAGCCTCAAGTTACTTTGTTGGGTCCTGCTGAGCCTGAGCATTTAAAAAGCATTTAAAACAGGGGGATGGGGGTCACTTTTACCTGGTGTAAGGGGAGAGGCAGGCTCAGGCTTCCCCTCTGGTGTGGAGTCCTGGTTTAGCCATCACTCCTTGCCCCAGGATCATCCTGGGAGGTGTCCGGCCTTGGGGTGGGGTGGGAGATTTTGAACATCTAAGAGGCAGGAACAATCTCTTACTGCCGCTGGGTACTGAGGGCTGAGGCAGTTTTTCTCTCGCTTCTTGGCCCCGTAGGGAAGAAAAGCAGACCTTCAGATGGCACGTGTGCGAGGCAGGTCCTTATCTCTCAAACCAACCCTGTGCATCCTGGCACAGTCTCCCCCTTGGTGCCCAGCCTAATTTGCGTTTTGAGAAAGGCCGGCAGAGCCTGCTTGCCCAGGGGCCTTTTAAAATTTCCTTTGAAAATGCTGAAGTTCCACCAGGTTCCTAGGCTTTGGCTCTCACATCGCAGGGGGCGGGCGGGGAAGCACAATGAGAGAAGCAGTGATTTTTACTGGTAACAGGAAATCTGCCAGAGACAGGGTGACGTGTTGCTCTTCCGTGTCACTGAGGGGCCGAGGCCGTTGGAGGAGTGTGGCTGGGGCCCTGCAGAGTGGGCTGGCCCAGAAGGCTGTGTCCTTGCCCCCGGGCCCTACCTGTATGGGCAGGCCCTTTCCTCGGGAGGCGTGTGATTACAGAGTGGCTACTTTTCTTCTGCTGTGCCATCTTTAATCGCCGGTCTGGAGCTGGTGTTCCTGGCCAGACACAACATGCGTGGGTAGATGCGCACAGTCAGCGGGCGGGCCTCTGCTGGCCCTGCCCCAGGAGCATCTGCCCCCCTTGGGCCCATGCCTCCCACACTTGGACAGCAGCAGTGTGCAGGTGCTAGGAACTGGGGTGCAGAGAGAAAAAGTGGATCCCCTTCTGAGGCGGCGGATGTCAGGACAGCCACGGGGCAAGAGGAGGGGAGCTGCTGATGTCCAAAGTCTATAGGCTCGGTTTGCCGGGGGCGGGGGGGTCACCCTGGTTCCCTGGCTGAGCCTTTGCCTGCCTTCTGAGCAGGGTCCTCATCCCAGACCCAGTGGCTTCCCACGTGACCTGCGGCTCTTCTGGGATTTATCTGCTCCCCCCCCACCGCCCCCGCTCCCCTCTCCCCGCTTTCTCCTGCCCAATCCCCGGCTCCTGTCTCTTTGGCACGCGCCGTCTCTCCACCTCTGCAGGCCAGCCTTTCCCTGCCTCCAGGACATTTTCTCACTGCAGCATTTCTGGAGGCCTGGCCCCGACAAGTCCTTCTTGGGAAGGAGAGAGAGCTCACAAAGTAGAGCCTGGGGGAATGGGGGCAGCAGGGACTGGCAGCACGGGAGGCTGCGTGCACCGCGGCTGTGCCCGCCAGATCCTCTTCTTTCCTGGATTGGGGGGAACGGGCATCACCCCCTGGACCAGCCCCTTAGACACGAGAAGGCCTCTGGTTCCCTTCTTTCTGCCTCCCTGCCTCCCCTTCCATGTCAGGAGTCAGGGAGGCAGACGTGCAGACCTGACTTACCTGACACTCATCTGTTGTGGATCACGGCTTCTCAGGAGGGCCTCAGGATCTCTGCCAGAGGGAGGTGGAGGCTCTGGGGTGTTTACCCATGCTGGGGTGTGGGGCCCCTGCCCAGAGGGCCCTATCTTCCTGAGCTGAAATAACCAGTTATCCCCTCTGGGAAGAACCAGCTCTTATCTTCATAATCCCCCAAAGCCAGCATGGAGAGCAGGGATTAGGGGAGATTTAGGCAAGGGATCTGGGAAGTCCTGGGGCCAGGATCAGTCTGGAGCCCATCCTCATCCCACAGGCTGAGAAAGCTGTCAGTGGGCCCGTGTGGGAGCTCTGCTCAGGTGCGTCCTACCAGGATGGGTCTGTGGTCACGGGACGCCACCCCAGGGCAGCAGCCCCTTCCAGTCATGGGGATGTGTGTCCTGTATGGAGACAGGCGCAGAGGAGGAAGTCTGGAATGTTGGCCAGTTCAGCCATGGGCTGAACTGGCCAGGGCGTCACCAGTGTTAGCCAACCGTGTTCAGGACTCGGTAGGTAACTCCAGCCCCTTTCTTGGTGCCCCAAGTCTAGGGCTTTTCTCCTCTTGCTCAGGAACCTTTCCTGGTGGGAGCTCACATCGGAGCTCTTGGGAAAGATCCAGTTATCCACCAGCACTCCTTTCCTGGGGGGTGCTTTTTATTTCCCAGGATCCCCGACCTGGGGAATCTCTGTATCAGATTCAGTGTGTGCATTGAACTCCCCTTCAGAAGCTTTCATTCAGTAGGTTTGGGTAAGACCTGGACATCCACGTTTTTAGAAGCTCTAGGTATTTTGGCTGCGAACCCCCGGCTGCCAAGCCCTGATTAACCTGTCCCTGGGGTCACTGGAGCTGTGTGTGCGCACTTGTTCTTCCATTCGTCCAGGGGGTGGCCATGAGCCCACTGCTGTGTGCCAGCCAGTCTCAGCAGCTGCTTGGAGGGTTGTGGAGATGGAAGAGTTCAGTACCTGTGTTCAAGGAACTGGCAATCTGGTGGGAAAGCGAGACAAGTCCACCTATAATGATAGTTCTCCACAATGCAGACTGGGAGCCAGTGCCCCGGGTGCACTCGCCCCGTACGTGCAGCCCTTGGCCTTGGGAAAATTTCCCAGAGCGGCTGACATTGGAGATGAGGCTTGAAGGGGATGAGAGAGGTGTTTGGGGCCGGGAGCATGTTCCCGGGGAGGGAAACTCATAGAGGTACTTGCACCCGAGCTCGGAGAGCACGGCTTGCGTGGGGACTGGAGGAAACGCAGGAGAGGCTAGAGAAGCTGGTAGATCACAGGTCCTGCTCTGGAGTCTGGGCTCGACTTGAATGCTAAACGGGGTCAGTTGAGGCGGTGCGCTGCTCTGGCTGGATGTTGCAGTTGGCTTGGAAGAGGGCGACCCTGAGGAGTGGGAGGGGAGTGGTGGTCACTGCAGGAGCGGAGCTGTCCAGCTGGGAGGGCCACGCTCCAGGGTTTTGGACGAATCCACTCCGAGGCGCCTGTGAAACAGCAGTGTGGCTGCGGAGTAAACAGGTCAGCATCGGGGCCGTGCCTGGAGTTAAACTTCAGGAGCCGTAGCTTGGTGGTGTGGTGGGGGACTCCACAACGGTGGCCGAGGTTGTCCTGGAAACATACATGAATTTGTTAAGATGTCCTCGGGATGGGCTGTGGCGTGGATGGAGAGGAGTCAGTCGGAGAAGGAGAAGACGGGGCGAAGCCTGGGAGTGGGGCTGTCCGTAAGCAGATGCCGGGCCAGGCTCCCACAGGACAGCGTGGATGGTCCCCAGTGCCGCCCAGGACCACCCCATCCATTCTCTGTTCTGCTACCCTCGGTGACAGGAGAGGACAGCATCGCAGGTCCTTTCCTGAGGGCAACTATCCCTTGTCGAGTCCTTTCTGATGCCAGAGTGTCACAATATGGTCCCTTCTGTGAAATGGTGGAAACAGTATTTGGTGGTTTTTTTCTTAATGTTTTTAACTCCTTATTAGTTCCTCCTTCCCACTTTAAAAAAACAAAAACAAAAACAACACCATTTTTCGGCTCCTGAAATGCCCAGATGGCAGCAGAGGTCGGTGGGGAGGTGAGAGGGGCAAGAGCAGTGCGTGGGGCTGGGAGATGCCGATGGCCTTGGCAGGTGGGTTAGGAGTCACTGAGTAGAGTAAGTCTGTTTCTGTTTTTAACTTGGCCTTGAGGAGTGGGGGGCTTTTAAGGTGGTGGAGATGTGAGCAAACACCCTGAGAGCTGCGGGGGGGGGCGGTGGCGGGTGGAGGAAGCAGAGGGAGGATGGGGGGGAGGGAAGACAAAGAAAGATCCCTGCCTCTGGCCTGCGATGGAGGCCTCCCTGGGCAGTGCCCTGGGCCTCGCAGGGATGCTGACTGCTGCCTGCTTCCCTCCAGGGCGAGCCACCCTTGGCCCTGGGCCTGTCTACCCGGAAGGCCCTCAGCATCCTGAAGGAGCAGCTGGAGGCAGTGCTGGAGGGACATGTGAAAGGGCGGAAGAAATGTCTCACGTGGCAGGTGAAGCCTCTTCACGGGGAAGCCAGAGCCCGGCTGGGATGGCAGAGGGGCGTGGGGGGCCCAGGCTCGGGCCCGGGAGCCCACCTCATGCCGGGCGGTGTGACCCGACCGGAGCCGCGCTAAAAATCAGAAGGTGGCCAGGGCTGCGTCGCCGAGTGCTGTCCTGATTACCTGCTGCGCAGCTGAGACCAAAGCCAGAAGACCAAGGCAGCCTCAGGCCAGGGCAGGCGGGGGTGGGAGGAAGGCGGCGGATCTAGCAGCTCGGTCCCCGGGCCCCTCACTCCCCGCCGCCCCTCCTCAGGAGCTGTGGAGAAGCAGTTTCCTGCACCACGGGAACCGCTGCTCCTGCTTCCACTGGCCCGGAGCCTCGCTCATGCTGCTGGCCGTGCTGCTGCTGCTGGGCTGCCACGGGGGCCAGCCGGCTGGCAGGTAACCGCACCCCCGCCTCGCCCCCAGGGAGCACTGAGCCACCCCTCCTGCCTCCCACCTGGACACCCACGCCCAGCCCCGCCAGCACCATGCCCTGCACACAGTCACAGTCTGGGTCGTTAGGAATCCTCCGTCCCCCGGTAGGCTGCTGTCAGCAACCCACCCTCCCGCTGCCCCGAAAGGAGACCCTCTTTGCAAAAGGGACTGGGGTTGGCTGGGTGGGGAAGCCCCTCTCCCTGCTAGTACCCCCCTCTTCCCGCCAGCCATGGGGTGGAGCTGGTGAATGCCTCGGCACTATTCCTCTTGCTGCTTCTCAACCTTGTCCTCATCGGGCGGCAAGATCGGCTGAAGCGGCGGGAGGTAGAGCGTAGGCTCCGAGGGATCATTGATCAAATCCAAGGTGAGGCCGAGGCTCAGGCATGCTGGGTGGGAACGGATGCCCTGTGAAGTGTGGGCCCCGCCCTCTTCTCCTGAGGCCGCCCAGGGAGCCCAGCACAGCGGTGTTGCCTGTGGTCAGCATTCTGGGGGCTCTTGGCATCAGGAGAATTGGGAGGCTGCCCTGCCCTCTTTTGAGCAGGACAGCGAGAGGCACGGACAGCTAGGTGTGTGGCCTGAACACGGCACGCGGGGAGGCCGATGGTGGCCCCGTCGGCTCGCAGGCTTGCTAATGATGGGAGACTTAACGGGGAGGCCCCTCTTTTGGCAGGAGGACAGTTGAGGTTTTCTCTTCCAAGTCTGCCTTGTCTGGCGGTACTGGGCCAGGGCATGTAGTAAGATGGGCCAGGGAAGTCTAAGAGCTGCAGGAGGCAGGGTTGGGGGCCCAGAACCGGGAGCCCAAAATGGAGCAGCCCTGTTCCTAAAGAAGGGAGTTGCTCAGTCCGGTTTCTGCTCGTTCTTTCGTTCAGGTAGCGTTTGCTAAGCCCCAGCTAGAGACAGTAATTCCTGCTTTCCAAGGGCCTGTGGTCTTATAAGAGAAACACCTAGTGTCAGAGACATTTCTCGAACGCAACCAGGCAGCAGATGTTTAAATGCTAAGTGAGAGGGGGTTGCTTCATTCTGAAATGATCGGTTGGTTGCAGCCATGTGCCAGGTGTGGGAAGGACAGCAGTGACGGAGGAACATGGGCCCTGCTCTCTGAGAGCTCGGTCTCTTGCTCAGGAACCATCAGTGGCTCCTTCTTGCTTATCAGAGCTGCCCAGAACCTCTGGGCCAGGCTCCAGCCTCCCTCTCTGGACTTTTCTCTACTGTCATCTTCACCTGAAAACCCCTCCCCAGTGCCAGACCCACCGTGGACCAACCTGCTTCTGTGCCTCATCCTGGTGTCCCCCTCCCTGGCGTGCTCCTCCCTCATCGGCTCCAGCTGACAGATCTGCCCATCTTAAACTCCGCTCCCTTTCCCCTGAGGCCGCCTCTGATGGCATCAGCTCTCCTGTGCTCCTGCAGCTCGGGGATCTTTCCTAATGCCCTGAGCGTGGGTTTGCCGTGATTCGTGTTATCTGCCCACAGACATCTCTCTTTTCAGTTTCGGCTCCTCAAGGGCAGGGACTGTGTCGTCTTCACCTTTGACCTTTGCATCCCTCAAAGCCCTCAGCATTGCTTGTGAGACGTGTTTGAATGGAGTTAAGGGTATAAAGAATAAGCCGGTGTTCCGAGGGGTAGAAGTGCCTGGGCTGGAGTAATGGGAGAGACTTCACAGGGGAGGTGCCCTGGAGAGAGGGGTAGTGTTGGCGTGGCTGGTGCGGGCTGCTGTAAGCCTTCTGGGAAAGGAAGGCGAGCAGGCAGAGCCCCACTGTGTGTGCTGGGTGGCGGATGTGCGGAGCCATGGGTGAGGTGGTTTCTTTGCTCCCCTTCTCCTCAGATGCCCTGAGGGATGGCAAGGAGATCAGGTGGCCAGATGCCGTGTACCCGGACCTCCACATGCCCTTTGCACCGTCCTGGTCCCTGCACTGGGCCTACAGAGATGGACATCTGGTCAACCTGCCAGTTAGCCTGTTGGTAGAAGGAGACATCATAGCTCTGAGGCCCGGCCAGGAATCGTTCGCCTCTCTGAGGGGGATCAAGGTAGCTCGAGGCTTTTCTCCTTCCCTGGAAATGCTGTGGGAGCATCTACAGGCGATGGTGGGAGGGTCCCAGGGCTCGATCCTGAACCTTCCTGGCCGGCTCACAGGCTTCTTGGCAAGGGCTCTGGAAGAATGGAGAAGAGCTGGAATGTTTCTCCTTGTCCTGTTCTTTAGTTTCTCAGACCCTTAAGCTGCTAGGAATCCAGTTTCACAACCACCACCCTCCCCCGCCCCACGGCTGACTCTTTGTCAACCAACGGCCCCTAACCCAGTGAGGTATCTGCACTTAGCTGAATTGTCCAGGAAGAGTGGCTTCTGATTGAACCAATGCCCTTGACCCCTCCTCCCCTGACTCTGGCAGGATGATGAGCACATCGTCTTGGAGCCCGGAGACCTGTTTCCCCCTTTCTCTCCACCCCCCTCCCCCCGGGGAGAAGTGAAGAAGGGGCCACAGAACCCCCAGCAGCACCGGCTCTTCCGCGTCCTTGAGACCCCTGTAATCGACAACATCAGGTCGGCTTGCCGTCCCGCCTTCCTTCTGGCGCCCGAGTTCTCTCCCCTGGTGCCTCCGGGAGCAGGGAGTGGGCTGACAAGGAGAGAGCCTGGTTTATCCAGAGCTCCCCTTGGGGTAGGCACCCCTGTAGATTTTTTAACTTGAGTGTCTCATGAGAATTCCTAGCCTGGGCCATTGTTCCTCTCCCCTCTGGAGCTCTGAGGGGACCACTCAAGAGGCTGCCCCAGACCCCTCTCCCAGGGAACAGGAGAGATGGTCTGACTCAGTGGTGCCCAGGCCTCTCCCCCGCCCTTCGAAGGCTCACCCAGCTACAGGGTCACCCCTCTCTGCAGATGGTGCCTGGACATGGCCCTGTCCCGCCCAGTCACCGCCCTGGACAACGAGAGGTTCACGGTGCAGTCGGTGATGCTGCAGTACGCGGTGCCCGTGGTCCTGGTGCGTGAGGCGGGCCTCGCGGGGCAGGGGAGAGGGCCAGGAAATGGGGGAGCCTCGGGGCCAGATTCAGGTGAGCGCGTGAGAAGACGGGGAGGGGGTGCCCAGAGTGAGATGGCCGGTGCTGGGGCTGGATGGGGGTATGCGTGGGCGGAGGAAGGGGAGCCTTAGAGCCAGGGTCCCTATCTGGGTGGGGGGCTGAGGCTGCGCTTCTCCTGTTCCCCGAAGGCCGGCTTCCTCATTACCAATGCGCTACGCTTCATGCTGAGTGCTCCTGGCATTGCCTCCTGGCAGTACGCCCTCCTGCAGCTGCAGGTAGGCCCTGCCCTTGCCCCTCCATGGTGCCTTCCATGTTGCTCTTTCCTGGGAGGCTGGGTCCCCTCACGGGGCCCTGGCTGTCCCTCCCTCTGCAGCCCAGGGGTCACAGCTGGAGGATGCCTGCTCCCCTTCTTTTCCTGCACTGGACAGCTGTCCCTTTCTACTCAGGGAGTGGCTTCGGGGCTGGGGAAGGCCTCCCGTCCCTCCCTCTCCGCAGGCCAGCGGCTCTTTGAGAGGCCTCAGTGTGGTTCGTGCTTCCCCAGGTCAATGGCGTCCTGCCCATCCTGCCCCTGCTCTTTCCAGTCCTCTGGGTCCTGGCAACCGCCTGTGGAGAAGCTCGGGTCCTGGCCCAGATGAGCAAGGCCTCGCCCAGCTCCCTGGTAGGTTGTTCCAAGGCATCACGGGGACAGCACAACAAGAAAAAAATCGGGAGCCAAAAGAGGGTGTCAGCTGGGGCCCAGCGACTGGGTACCGAGGTCCAGCCTCACTGTGGGCCCCTCTCCCCGGCACGGGTGGGCCCTGAGCTGCTCTCCGTGTGGAGGAGCCTCCAGGCTGGGCCGTGTGAGGCGGGGGGTCGTCCCTGCTGGTTCTCAGCAGACACGGGATTCCGGAACGACCCCGGGTGTCCTTTATCAAAGGCATCGGGAGCCTTGCTGGTGGGGGGGCCCCACCCTTGCAGCTTGGAGGCCTCCCTAAGCCGGTGCCCTTTTCTCGGTGCAGCTGGCCAAGTTCTCGGAGGACACTCTCAGCAGCTATACCGAAGCCGTCTCCTCTCAGGTACACTCACCTGGGACACCTTCTGCCCTAGGCCCTTGGAGCCGCCAACCTGAGCTCCCTCAAGCTGGCCTCAAGCTGGCCCCTGAGGCTTCCCTATTTTATGGCCTTAGAGCCTTCTGTCTCCTGTGGGCAGTGTGCTCTGCCCAGGCGAATGCCTCTCCACCCCGACTTCCTGGTCCCCGGACTGTTTCCTCTGCCGGCTCCTGAGGCTGTCTCCAGGGAAATAACATGGACTTCGTCTCTCCCACCAGGAAATGCTGCGTTGTATTTGGGGGCATTTCCTGCGGGTGATCCAAGGGACATCACCGACGCTGAGCCATAGCTCCAGCCTGCTGCACAGCCTGGGCTCGGTCACGGTGAGGGTGGCCATGCGGGAGGACCCCGCCCCCGCTGGCCGGCTGCCGGGCTGTGTCCGGTGCCTGCCCGCCATTTGAATGGACCCTGGCAGGTTGGGGAATGCCAGGCCCCCTCCCCAACCCCCATCTCTCCCTGCAGGTCCTGTGCTGTGTGGACAAACAGGGGATCCTGTCGTGGCCAAACCCCAGCCCGGAGACCGTGCTGTTCTTCAGTGGGAAGGTAGAGCCCCCCCACAGCAGCCACGAGGACCTCACCGATGACCTGTCCACCCGCTCCTTCTGCCATCCTGAGGTAGAGGAAGAGGTAGGGCCGGCTCCCAGGGACCCTGCTCCGGGCCTGGCCAGTGGCCTCAGGGAGGTGAGGCTGGGAGGGCCAAGGAAGCTCCAGCACCGTTAGGATCTGCTTCTCGGCCGTTCACGCAGAGCCTCCGCCTCAGAACTGCCCTGCCTCCCTGGCCCGTGACAGCCAGTGGGACCCCGGTCCGAGGCCTGTGCTCCTTGTTCTCCTCAGCCCCACGAACGAGATGCCCTCCTGGCCGGGTCTCTGAACGCTTCCCTGCACCTTTCCAATGAGCAGGAGCGTGGCGACTGGCCGGGTGATGGTCCCAAGCCCCCCGAATTCTACTCTCACCACAAAGCTCACGGCCGCAGCAAACACCCGTCCGGCTCCAACGTGAGCTTCAGCCGGGACACGGAGGGCGGGGAAGAAGAGACTGGCAAGGTGAGAGCAGCGCGGGGGCGGGGGGCAGCTGCGGGGGGTCCTGGCCTCCCCCACTGTAGGGGCCAAGGGGGGGCAGCCTGTCCCGGGGGAATGAACCTGAAGGCACAGACGCAGCGGCCTCTGTTCCCAGGTCTTGGGGCTCAGCCAGGCAGGACGGCCTCCTGAGGCCTCATCCAGGGCCCGGGAGGGAGACCCCTCTGGGTCTTGCAGATGGTGACTGGTTGAGGCAAGGCCCTTCTGGTCACAACCTTCTGAAGACAGAAGGCTGGCGGCTCCCTCCCTGCTCCCTCCCTGCCCTGGGTGTCCTCCTCCCGCTGCCATCGCTGGGCAGAGCTACCGGAAGCAGCCGAACCCCAGCAGGGACATGGGGAGAGGGTTTCCGGGAGGGATGGGACACGCGAGCAGGCTCTCTGGGAAGGGGGTGCCTTCTCCCCAGCTGACGCTCCCCTCTCCCCTCCCCCGTTCCCCGTGACCCAGCCTGGGCTGGAGGGCGAGCCGTACGAAGCGGAGGACTTCGTGTGCGACTACCACCTGGAGATGCTGAGCCTGTCCCAGGACCAGCAGAACCCCTCCTGCATCCAGTTCGATGACTCCAACTGGCAGCTGCACCTCACTTCCCTGAAGCCCCTGGGCCTCAACGTGCTGCTGAACCTCTGCAACGCCGGCGTCACTGAGCGGCTGTGCCGCTTCTCCGACCACCTGTGCAACATCGCCCTGCAGGAGAGCCACAGCGCCGTCCTGCCCGTGCACGTGCCCTGGGGCCTCTGCGAGCTCGCCCGCCTCATAGGTGCGCTGGCCCCGGACTCTGAGCAGACCGCTGCCCCAGGCCTTCGCGGGGAGCCCCGTCAGCCCTCTTGGCTTCCCTCCAGCCCCTGGAAGCGGGCCCCTTTCGACAGTGCTTCCTAGTCTGGGAGAGTACCCAAGGGGGAAAGGGGGGAAGAACCAGCCTAGTCCGATGGGGGTTCTCTCCCTGCAAGGGAGGGAAGTGCAGGTGCCACGGACTTCCTCCCGACACCCCAGGTTGCTATCCCTCCCCGTGCAGGCTTCACCCCTGGTGCCAAGGAGCTCTTCAAGCAGGAGAACCACCTTGCACTCTACCGCCTCCCCAGTGCCGAGATGGTGAAGGAGACCTCGCTGGGGAGGCTGTCCTGTGTCACCAAGCGGCGCCCCCCGCTCAGCCATATGATCAGTCTCTTCATCAAGGACACCACCACCAGTGAGCCTTCCAGGCTTGGCCGGCATCAGGCCAGACCTTTTCCCGGAGCTTGGCGGGGCAGGACTTCTTTTAGGTGTCCCTTTTTTAAGGGGGCCTGGTCAGAGGAGCACTAGTCTGCTTCCAGAGCCTTCCACAGATGTGGCAGGGGTTGGATTTGGGGACTGGTGCTGGGGTGGCGGTGGCCACAGGGATTGAGGACCGTCTGAAGGCCCACAAGCCCACACAGGCTTGGGGCATTCTACTCCCCAGGGGCTCCCTAGTGCCCTTCTCAAGGACGGCAGGGTGTTAATTGAGGCAGGAGTGAGAGGCGGCAGCGACTTGGGGCACTCACAGTTCAGCCTCACCCTCCCTGCCTCAGGTACAGAGCAGATGCTGTCCCACGGCACGGCTGACGTGGTCTTAGAGGCCTGCACAGACTTCTGGGATGGGGCGGACATCTACCCTCTCTCGGGTTCTGACAGGTAGGTAAGGAAGCACGCCTTGTGCTGATGGCAGGTAGCCCCGGCCATCCGCCCGCCCAGCTCACGAGCAGGGGGCACCTCAGGGCCACTCACCTCACTTTTGCCCCACTTCCCTGGCAGAAAGAAAGTGCTGGATTTTTACCAGCGAGCCTGCTTGTCTGGGTACTGCTCTGCCTTCGCCTACAAGCCCATGAGCTGCTCCCTGTCCTCTCAGCTCAATGGCAAGTGCATCGAGCTGGTACAGGCGCCTGGCCAGAGCAGCATCTTCACCGTGTGTGAGCTGCCCAGCACCGTCCCCATCAAGCTGAGCACGCGCCGCAACAGCTGGAGCTCGGACGGTACCGGGCGCGTCTGTCCCGGGGGAGAGGGGTGGCGTGGGGGGAGCTTCTGGAGAGCTGTGGAATCCATCACAGTGGAGGGAACCGTGGGCTCGCTGGACCTCGAGCATCGAGGTGGCGTTCACTGTCTGGTGGCGTGGGCAAGTCCCTTAGCCATCTCACGGGCACCCGGGTGCTCGTTCTGGCCCCCCTCCCAGGTTTCTGGTGACACTCGGTGTGATAGCAAAGGGCTTTCTTTGGAAGTCATTAAGCATCAGTATTTATAGACCATGAGTCTTTTTTATTTTTTTTTAAGATTTTATTTATTTATTTGACAGAGATCACAAGTAGGCAGAGAGGCAGGCGGGGGTGGGGTGGGGAAGCAGGCTCCCCACTGAGCAGAGAGCCCGATGTGGGGCTCGATTCCAGAACTCTGAGATCATGACCTGAGCCGAAGGCAGAGGCTTAACCCACTGAGCCACCCAGGCGCCCCTAGACCATTAGTCTTATTTGATCAGACAAAAAGGCCAGGTCGCAGTGCTGCTGGAACAGAGGGACTCAGAGCCACCCCACCCCTCCCCATGCTACCAAACAGACAGACTCACAGTCTTATGACCCAAAGACCATGAACTGCGGCCATGGCTGAGAGTGAGGGCAGCTCCCCCGGCCCGGCCGGGCTCTGTCGTTACTCCTTAGGATCATCACGTGACTGATGAGTACCTTTCCTTGTCTTTTCTCCCGTGTCTGTTGGCTCCTCTGTGTCTTGGCTGTGTGTGTGTGTGTGTGTGTGGTCCCCTGGGGCCCACATGCTCATTGATTTGGGTGTGGCATCTGTGTGTGTGGCCTGGGCTGCCTCCTGGAATCTGCTGGTTCCTGGGTGTTCCGGCTGGGCTTTGTGCCTTGTGCCTACCTGAAGAAGGGATCGGGGAGGTGCTGGAGAAGGAAGACTGCATGCAGGCCCTGAGCGGCCAGATCTTCATGGGCATGGTGTCCTCCCAGTACCAGGCCCGGCTGGACATCGTGCGCCTCATCGACGGGCTGGTCAACGCATGCATCCGCTTTGTCTACTTCTCTCTGGAGGATGAGCTCAAAAGCAAGGTGGGGCGGGATGCCTGGGTGGCTCAGTGGGTTAAGCAGCTGCCTTCGGCTCAGGTCATGATCCCAGCATCCTGGGATCGAGTCCCACAACGGGCTCCTTGCTCCATAGGGAGCCTGCTTCTCCCTCTGCCTCTGCCTGCCACTTTGTCTGCCTGTGCTCTCTCTCTCTCTCTCTCTCTCTCTGACAAATAAATAAATAAAATCTTTAAAAAAAAAAAAAGCAAGGTGGGGGGGAGAGCCGCCCCCCTCTGCCTCCGCTGACCCTTTCTCCCGTGGGCCTGTGGGTCTGTCTGTTCACCGGCATCTTTCTTGTGCAGGTATTTGCAGAAAAGATGGGCCTGGAGACAGGCTGGAACTGCCACATCTCCCTGACGCCCAATGGTGACATGCCCGGCTCTGAGATCCCCCCCTCCAGCCCTAGCCATGCTGGCTCCCTGCATGACGACCTGAACCAGGGTGAGGGCACGGGTTTGGGGCAGGGACGAGGTGGGTGGGGGCGGTTCTAGAAGGAGCCTCTGTAGATCCTCCGTTGGAAAATGGCCCTCGTCTCCCTGTGGTCACAACAGCTGACAGTGGAGGAGACCAGAAGCAGGAAGTTCTCTGCCATCTTCAGGGCAAGAAAAGGCCCTCAGAAGGCTGACTCCAAGGTGAAGGACAGGTTTTCATCCCACAGTGTCTCGCGATGATGCGGAAGGGCTCCTTCTGATGGAGGAGGAGGGTCACTCAGACCTCATTAGCTTCCAGCCCACGGACAGCGACCTCCCCAGCTTCTTGGAGGACTGCAACCGGGTAGGATGGCAGGGCCCGTGCCCCTTGGCCCTCCGAGATAGCTGACTGACCGGCCCAGAGAAAGGAGGGAGGGAGGGAGCCTTCTCCCGACCCTGCGGCGGCGACTGACGTCTCCGCTCTGTCCAGGCCAAGCTGCCGCGCGGCATCCACCAGGTGCGCCCCCACTTGCAGAACATCGACAACGTGCCCCTGCTCGTACCGCTGTTCACCGACTGTACCCCCGAGAGTGAGTCTGCTAAGGAGGCCCAGGCTCCCTGTGGGCTCTGCAGGAAGAGTCCCATGCGGGGGGTGGGGGGTGGCTGAGCAACCTGAGCTGGGAGGGGGCGTGCCCTTTCTATCGAGACTTAAGGGACTGCTTGAGGGGAGGACCATCTCCAAAGCGGGGCCTGCTCCCCCTACCCCATCTCCTGCTCTCCTACCCTGTGGGTCTCTGCCCAGAGCCTCACACAGGGCCCCAGACGCCTGACTCTTGTGCTCCCCGACTCTGCCCCCTCAGCCATGTGTGAGATGATCAAGATCATGCAGGAGTATGGGGAGGTGACCTGCTGCCTGGGCAGCTCTGCCAATCTAAGGAACAGTTGCCTTTTCCTCCAGAGTGACATCAGGTCAGGGGGACGCCCGAGTTTGGGGGCTCGCGTGGGTGGGACTGGGGCACATTCGTGGCTGATCTTGCTAGGGTTGGGACCAGCAGACTGGGCATGGTGGGGAGAGGGGGAGAGGGTGCTCGCCTCCTCCCATGGGATACGGGATGTTTGCAGAGTGTAGCTGATGGCTTTCCCCCTCCACCGAGCAGCATTGCCCTGGATCCCCTGTACCCATCCCGCTGCTCCTGGGAGACCTTTGGTTACGCCACCAGCACCAGCATGGCCCAGGCCTCGGATGGCCTTTCTCCCCTCCAGCTCTCGGGGCAGCTCAACAGCCTGCCCTGCTCCCTGACCTTTCGCCAGGAGGAGACCATCAGCATCATCCGGCTCATTGAGCAGGTGGGGGCTCGGGCTGGCACAGCAGGCAGGGAAGGGAGGGCTGCGCGGAGTGGGCAGGAGTGACACAGGATCCGTCTGGGCTCCCAGGGGTTGATTTCCCTCCCAGAGAGGCTCACTGGCCTCCACCCTTTCCTAGCAGGAGCCTCTGGGGCATCTGGCTCTTGGCTAAGATTTGTCAGCTGTAGGCCCGGCCACACTCTGTCCCTTCCGGTCCCTAGGCGCGGCACGCCACCTACGGCATTCGAAAGTGCTTCCTCTTCCTGCTGCAATGCCAGCTGACGCTCGTGGTCATCCAGGTGAGCGGAGGCCTGCCTTGGCACCGGCCCGCCCCACCCGCTCCTCCACCCAAGGTCCGGCTGAGAGTTGGGGGCGGTCGGCTGGGAGGATGTGGCACGGCCTAGGGGGGCCCTGGCCTCTGTGGAACCCCGGGGCCTTTGGAGCTGACCCATCAGCAGGATATAAGCCCCTGGGGCCCCAGCTCCTCTAGGCATCTGTCTGGGCATGGGGCAAGGCAGCCGTGGGGCTCCTGGCATCCTACTATTGGCCAGAGCCTAATCCTGCTTCCTGGCTCTCCTGGTCTAGTTCCTGTCTTGCCTGGTTCAGCTGCCGCCACTGCTGAGCACCACAGACATCCTGTGGCTGTCCTGCTTTTGCTACCCGCTGCTCAGGTGAGAGCTGTGCCATCCATCCTGGTCCAGGCGGGTGGGGCTGGGACAGCATGAGCAGCTTCAAGGAGCCCAGGTCCCCCTCCTCAGTGCTTATGACCCCCTGGCACAGGAGACGCTGGCGGGGGTGGGGAGGCCAGGGGGGACCCTCCCTTGTCTTGTCCCATCTTCCCCTAGGCCTGCCCTCACTCCCAAAACTGCCGAAAGGCTTCCCACATGGGAATTGATGGACAGAAGGTCACAGTGCCCACCCTTCACCAAGTCCCTCCTTTTCAGCATCTCTCTGCTGGGGAAGCCCCCCCACAGCTCCATCATGTCTATGGCCACAGGGAAGAACCTTCAGTCCATTCCTAAGAAGGTAGGCAATGTGGAGCCCTGTGGGCCTGGGCCTTCGCTGAGGAACGTGGGTACCAAGGGGGCCGGGCCTTGGGGGACGGAGAGGGGCTTCGGTCACAACGTCCCTCAACCGAAGGGTGGTGGCTGTACAGAGCTGGGAAGGATCCTCTCCCCACCCGGCCTACCCAGTTCCCTCCCAAAGAGCCTGCGCAGCCCCGGGCCCGGGGGGCCACCCCAGGAGTGACGGGCCTCCCTTCGTTCTGCAGACCCAGCACTACTTCCTGCTCTGCTTCTTGCTGAAATTTAGCCTCACCATCAGCTCGTGCCTCGTCTGCTTTGGCTTCACGCTGCAGAGCTTCTGTGACAGCTCCCGGGCCCGCAACCTCACCAACTGCTCGTCCATCATGCTGCCCAGGTGCGGCCTGCCCGCCCCTCCCCACCCGCCACCACCCGCTTCCCCGGGGCCCAGCGTGGGGCTGAGTCCACCCCTTGCTTTGGCAGTGGCGCAGACACAGCTCCCGCCTGGTTTGACGACTTTGCCAACGGGCTGCTGACGGCTCAGAAGCTCACCGCCGCCCTGATCGTCCTGCACACGGGTGAGGGGCTCCCCGGGAGGAGGGGCTGGTGGGGGCTAGAGGGTCGCCCTGGGGGCAAAGCCTCGGGTTGGGGGTGGGGTGTCTGACGCACCCCCCCCCCCCACTGACCCCGTTTTCTCCAGTCTTCATTTCCATCACCCACGTGCATCGCACCAAGCCCCTGTGGCGAAAGAGCCCCTTGACCAACCTCTGGTGGGCCGTGACCGTGCCCGTGGTGTGAGTATCTGCAGATGGATGTGGGGGAGGGGCCTTTGGCAGGACTGGGGTCAGAAATCCTGCTTCAGGGGGCTGAGCCGGAGGTCGGACGGTGCCCTCCTTGAGCTACTTGTACTGAGAACGGCAGGGAAGGAAGCCAGAGGCTCACATGGGGGCTACCGCCTCTCCCTGCAGCCTGCTGGGCCAGGTGGTCCAGACGGCAGTGGACCTGCAGCTGTGGACAGACAGGGACAGCCCTGTCCACTTTGGCCTGGATGACGTGCCTCTGCTGACTTGGCTCCTGGGCTGCCTGTCCCTGGTCCTTGTGGTGGTGACCAACGAGGTCGTGAAGCTGCATGAGATTCGGTGAGCCACCAACGGGGCACTCCCTCTGGGCTCAGGCTCATTCTTTGGGCCTGTGACCTCCCAGGCATGGCTCCCCTGCTTGCCTCCGCTGCCTGGACTTCCCTCCTCATCTGGGGTCCTGCCCTGTCCCTGGTCTGGGCTCCTGCTCTAACCCAGGCTCTTACTTCCTGCCCAACCAGGGTCCGGGTTCGCTACCAGAAGCGGCAGAAACTGCAGTTTGAGACTAAGCTGGGCATGAACTCCCCCTTCTGAGCCATCGGCCACCGTGGTCCTCACTGCCCTGGTCCTGGGGCTAGAGCCAGACCGGTTTCTGAGTCTGGGGAGTTGGTATCCATGAATGTTTCAGGGTTTCCTCTCGCACCCCATGGCACGGGAGGGCCAGCTCAGCATCTGACACAACTGTCATCCTGACCCCCAGGACTTACTGTGGAGGAGCTGGTGAGCCGTGGCCTTGGCATCAGGACAGTCTGGTCTTGAATGTACAACCTTGTGCATTGTACAACCTTGTACAACCAATGTGCACTTAGCAGAGGAGCCCTTAGCCTCCGCCACCCGAGGGCTGCCCCCTTTAAGGTCTCTTAGCCCAAGGCCCTCTACTCTCGGGTCTCCAGGCAGAGCCATGAACCTGGTGGGGCCAGGACCTAAGTGGCAACAGCCGTGGGAGGTCCAGACAGGTCACTGTGGAAGGCAGCAGCCTACCTGCACCCCGCCTGTCTTCCTGGGGTAAGGGCCTGGAGGTGGTCGAGTACTTCCCTCCCTTTGTGAGGGAGCCTCACGCTCAGACCTGAAGATGCAAACCCCCTGCCGTGCCCTGGCACCTCTCCCTGTGCCCGTCTTCAAGCTGGCCTGGCACGTCAGTCTTGGAGACACGGCCCAGGTTTCCTTTTGGCCCTCTGCCCTAGTTCTCCTTGTGAGAATGTTTTTACTGGTGTATATTTTTTACTGGAAATGAGCCTTTTAGGAATGAATGTAGACTGGTTTGTATTAAAACTTGTAAACTGCTTAAGAAAAATCTGTGGCTGGTCCATGAGGCAGCCACTCCGGGGCCCACCCAAGGCTTTGGCTGGTGAGGTTGCCCCAAAGGGAGGGGAGGGCCCAAACCTTGCTCCTTCCCCACTGGTAGGAGCCCTCAGGCCTGGCCTAGGCAAGAACCCAGGGCTCAGAGGTCCGTGGCACAGATCCAAACACAGCCAGATCACGTGGAATGACACTTTCATTGGGGTTAGTTGGGATAAGAGGTTAATAGTTACAGAGCGGGGCCTGGGCCATCCAGATCAGGCTTCCAGCCCCGAGGCGAGCCGTGCGCACTCTCGCCATGGTCCGCGGCCCCCCGTCCCCATGTCCTCTCAGGTGGTTATAGATAGAATAAATTTCATTTAAAATATATGCATTTCTCTCTGCTTAAAAAATAACATTTACAGTTGAAAAGGTTTGGACTTTGGGGATCTGTTAATCCCACTGGCCCCACCCCCGCCACCTTTGCCTCACTGAGGGCAGGCACAGGCAGGAGCAGGGGTGGGCGGCCACCACCGCGGAGACCAGGTCCCTGGCCGCTTATTTACATGTCCCGTGAACACCTGTGTGGAGCCGGTCAGACACACAGCCTTCTCCAGCCTCCGCGTGTGCCCGGACAGCACAGCAGGTGCCAAGAGGTCCTCAGCACTGGAGACCCTGGAGGTGGGGGAGGGCAGAGGGAGCCCCCCAGGAGCCCGGCCGCCACCTTTGTCCCCGGGCGGAAGCTCTTGCCAGGGTCCCTGTCCACAGGCCAGGGCTGACTGGTCAGGTCACACCAGGAGGGGACTCCGCTGAGATGTCCGCTTCTGCTTCCGTGGAGACGACCCTGGCTCTGACAGCATGAGCTTCTGTGCGGGGGTTCGAAGGCCGCAGATGCTACAGGTCGCGAGGGGCGCGGCTGAAGGTCACCAGGGGCTCAGTCCAGCATGGCGTCCAGCTGGTTGGCCAGGGCGTCAAACATGGTGCTGATGTCATCCAGAATGTGCTTGGTGGAGGTGCCGGGAGGGCTGCAGCAGGGGAGGGAGCGGGTCAGAGCAGAGACTGGGCCGTGGTGGGCAGGGGCTGTGCCTGCATTCCCGGCCGGTGCCAAGCACCTAGTGTGTCTTCTCCGGGCCCTTCGGTGAGGGCGCTCAGGCTCGGGGGAGCTGAGGTGCTCGAGCTGACGTGCCTCTCAGTGGCAGCCGCCAGGATCCCCCACAGGTCAGATATGGGTGACTTCAGAGCCCTGGCTCCTCCGGTCCCAGTAAGGGTCGCCCCAGCCTCAGGATCGGTCTGCTCCCCCCGTCCCCCGCCGACATTCCCAGGACCCGGGGAAGAGGAGTTAGGGGGGAGCTGTTCCTGCGCTGCACCCCTCTCCCTCCCCGCCCAGCACCCAGCACGCCTCACCCCTCTCGCTCCTCAGCGCCTATGCTCTTCTCTGCCGCCCTCAGTGCAGCTGCCAGGGATGAGCTGGTCTGTTCCAGCCTCTGCTGGGCCCGGCCAGAGCCCGCAGCCCCAGTGCTCTCAGGCCTCGGGGGCGGCACAGGGCGGGGGCCAAGCCGGGGAGCCAGCTTAGGGCCAGAAAATGCCAGCTGGGTGCAGGCCACAGACACAGGCTTGGGGGCTGTTCCTGCAGAGACAAAAAGGTTGGCTGTGACTCAAGAGGGGCTGGACGCAACCCTTGGAAACAACACCCCACCCTGCGGGCCCCTCCTCATACCTGCACCGGGCACCTTGATGAGGGCTGCAGGGGAAGCAGGGGGCTCCGTCTCCCCAGGTTGCCCACCACCTGCCGAGTTCTCCAGAGCAGGCCCGGGGCTGGGGGCCACAGGGGGCTGGGCTGGGAGGCCGGGAGAAAGAGGCTCTGGAGCTCCCTGAGTTGGAAGGCTGCTGGGGTCAGGCCGGGGAGGGCTGGGAGCTGCTGAGGAGGAGGGGGGCTCCCCGGGGGGCTGGGAGGGCAGGGAGGCAGAAGCGCTGGGTGTAGCACCGGCCACCCCGAAGGCCAGAAGTGCCGTCTGCAGTGGCTCTCTCTCCCGGCATTTGGGCCTCCGCTTAACAGTGTCTGACTCTGTGAGGTTGAAATCCAGGCCAGCGGGCACAGGTGCCTCCCGGGATGGGGGTCCCGCTGGCTTCGGCCGCTGTTTGATGGTCAGGTTCCCCTCCTCCGCAAATGGGAGTCCCTCCCCTGAGCTGCCCCGAGATGGGGGCGTCCCCTCCGGCCCTGGTTCTTCCTCCTCTGTGTCCGACACGGGGCCAGCTGGGGCGGGCGGGCTTGGGGGCTCCAAGGGGCCGGCTGGTTCGCTCAGTGTTCGCCTTCGGGGCACAGAGGCCCCCTCCTTAGGTCCTGGGCTCCCATCTACAGGAGGAGGCTCCGTGGGGGGGCCAGAGACGGAGCTGAGGCGCTTAGGGGGTGGGGGTGGCGGGCCTTTGCGTCGGGCACGGAGGGCGAAGGACTGGCTGCGGGGAGCCCCTCGCGCTGGGGTCGGGCTAGGGCTGGTCCGCGCTAGGGCACTGCGTCCCGGCCGCCGGGTGAGGGTGGCGTAGCTGCCCAAGGCACTGCCTACCGACCCTTCGGCCTCCCCCTCTGCTTCCCCATCCTCAGGGCCAGGGCGGCTCAGGCTGTGGGACCGGCGCTTGGGCCGAGGTGGGTCTGGAGGGGTCGCAGGGGGACCAGCCAAATACGAAAAGGCACGAGGTGCGCCTGGAGGTGGCCCTGGGGCTGGGCTGGAGGGTGAGCCCTGGGGATACATAAACACATAAGGGGGGGCCCCCTGGCCAGGAAGTGGGGAACAAAGCTTAGGGGGCCGCTCTGTGCCCTCTGGAAGGTTCCTCTCCTGTGGGGTCCCAGGGTCTCCGCCACCGGGCTGGGGGGTAGGCTGTTCCTGTGAATGACCGGACCCTCGTGAGCGTGCTCCAATGCTCTCCTGGCTGGGGGAGCGGGCAGGGGGCAGGGGGAGGGGCTCAGGGCCACCCCCTGCCATGGCTGCCTGCAGCTCTGGGCTTAGCTCGCTGCCCTGGAAGGTGAGGAGGCGTGGGCCAGCTGCAGCCGGACCGTCCCCATTCTCCAGCCCCTCGATAGCCATCAGCTCTGGGCCTCTGGCGAGCCGGCGGCCGCCCTCCGCTGGGGCCTCCCCCTGCAGTAGGCCCCGCCGCAGCTCGGCCAGCCGCTTTACTCCCAGCATGAGCTTCTTCTGATGACCTGAGAGGGGAGGGGTAGAGGCCACAGGGTCAGCTGGGGCTGCAAAGGGCCACTCCAGTCGCTCTTGGCCCCCATGCTCCCTCCTGGGTTTGAACCCTGCACTGCTTCAGAGCCCCTTGGAGGCACGCGGGGGGCCCAGTCAGGAGGCCCCAGGGCAGTTCTCACCGAGCTTGTTGACGCCGATCTCTTGCAGCTCCTCCCAGGTGAGGTCGGCCACCAGCCCCATGGAGTCGTAGCCGCTGCTCACCAGGTGCTTGTGGTACTGCGGCAGCCCCAGCGCACACAGCCACTCCCGCAGGTCCACCTGGAAAAGCACGCCAGCCTCAGCGCCCCGGCGAGGAAGGGCCCCGATGGCCACAGCTGAGGCTGGGAGCCGAGAATGGCCCCTGCTTACCGGGATGTAGTTGGGCAGCCATTCGGCGATGCTGAGCTGTGCGATCTCGGAGGCAATCTTCTTCCTGTGGCCAGGCTTGGTCACGCCGATGGCCGTCAGGTCCTGTCACACAGACTCCTGCCATCAGGCCCCCCCACCCCCCCAGCCACCTCCCACTGGGCTCTCTGCCGCCCTCCTGCCGTGGCACCCACCTCGGGAGTCATCCGGCTGATAGTTGGCACGTCGTAGCCAGCCTGCAGAAAGTGGGTGGTGTAACCTTCCAGCTGGAACTCACTGAGCCAGTTATGAATGGCCTGGGCATCCTGCGGCACGGGGGCAGAGGCCGAAGTTAACAGAGCAGCGTGTGCTGAGGCAGAGCCGAGGCTGCGGCCCAGCCTCCCCGGGGCGCCCGGCCTGAGGCCCGTCCACACCACCGCACCGCCGGGGCTCGCAGCCCACTTCTGGGCAGGGCTCTCACCTTCCCCTCCAGCAGCTGCTCCGGCCTCACGTCCTGGGTGAAGAGCTGCTCCCCGGAGCGGTAGTTGGTCAGAGGGCGGTGGCTCAGGTTGTCTTCAGGAGGGAGAGAGAGAGGGAATCAGAAGGAGCACACTGGAGGGGTGTCGACCCAGGTACCATGTGCCTCTCCTACCTGCCAGGGATGGGGGGTGCAGTCCCGGCAGCACCTGGTCCTCTCCTGTGGAAGGCAGCGGCTGGAGACAGGGAAGGAGCGACTCAGCATGTGAGGAGCCGACAGCAGCAGGGACAGCTCTGTCCCGCTCCCCACGCCCCCTCCCTCCTCCTCCTCCTCCCTCCCACCTGGGCGTTCTCGATCAGAAGGCCAGTGCCATGGCCGTTGGTGCCCTCGGAACTCTGCCCGCTGCCAGCGCTGCGGATGCTGCCCACGCTGCCCTCGCTGCCCACGCTATTCCTGTCACCTGCTGCAGGGGCGCAAGCAAAGGGGTTAGAGCCCCAGCTGGCCCCGCCAACAGCGGACTGGCAGCTTGCCACAGCCAGACGCCCACCCCAGTGCCCAGCACTGCCCTCTGGGAGGGCGTACCTGGGCTGTCTGGGCTGAGGCCCACCCGAGGGAGCTGGCCATAGGTCAAAGGGTGTAGGGGGTCCTCAGCAGGGGGCTGCGGTGTCCGAGAGAAGCCTGGGCGTAGGGGGGTGGGGGCCGATGGGAGGCGGGGTGCGAGGACGCCCACCCGCTTGCTGACCACCTCCACGATGCCTGGAGGGAAGTAGCCCACACGGTCCGTGCCCCTCTGGCTCTCGTGGATGTGGCCCTTCCAGCGGCCGTCGGGATGCTGTTCCAGCACCTGGGGCAGATGAGGCATCGGGGAGACGAGGACAGCGATCACTTCCTGCCCCAAACACGGGCAGGCAGCCGGCCCTACAGCCACAGTCCAGCTCCTCCGCTCCCCATGAGCGGCTGATGCCCGAGTGCACCCACAGCTCTGCCCTTCCTACCGGCACCCAGCCCAGCCCTCAGCATGCCTCCTGGGCATACACAGGACAGTCCCAGCGTCAGCCTGGGTTCAAATCCCAATGCTGGTGTTTGCCGCGGGGTCTCAGGCCAAACACTTTAATTTCTCTACGACTCAGTTTTATCATGCCCAGAAAGGAAACAGTTAAATAGCACCTACTTTACCCAGGGCGGGAGGAAGTCAATAAGAGAGTTAAGGAAAGACCTTAGCAGGTGCCCATGCAAGTGACAGCAATCGTTGGTGCTAGCAAAGGAACGCCCGCACCGGGTCCTCACCGTGATGACGTCCCCTGCACGGACGTTGAGAGCAGTGGGATCGTGGAGGTTCCAAAAATCCTTGAGTGCCCGGACCTTCAGGATCCCCGAGGCCTCTGAGAGAAAAGGCAGGGCAGGGCATCATCTGAGGGTCCCTAGGGTGTCTTCCCGCCCATCATGTCCCCTTCACAACCCTCCTCCAGGTTCCTGGAGTCCCCTAACCAGCCCTGGTTTGGGAGCATGACATCTCGCTCCTGGGACACTGTTCCTGTCTCCCTTCCTAGTCCCCACGGGAGTGGCTCCGGACACCCAACCTGGGCAGGGTCTTCTCTCATGCACACTCACCCCGCAGGAGCTGCTTGATTTCGCGGCTGGCCTGGGAGGTGGTGAACTGATTCACGATGTCCAGCGCCGTCTGGTTATACGTGTTCCGAATGTTCACGTCCACCCCGCCCTGGGAGCCCAGCACAGCGTGAGCAGGCACGAAGCGCTCTGCTTGCCATCTCCCCCAGTCCTCACCACCACCCGGAGGTGAACAGTGAATACCGTTTTCAACTTTTACAGATACAGAAACCGGAAGCTCAGAGATAGGGTTGAAGATGAACTCAAGATCACACGGCTGGTGAGAGGCAGAACCAGGGCTCGAACCAGGTCTGTCTGCTGTCCAGCCACAAGGCCGCGGCCCACCCAAAAGCCACGTTGTTGGTGGAGACCCCCTCCCGTGCCTCCCCAGCTGTCCCTCGCCGCAGCCCCCAGCGGGGGGAGGGGTGAAGGCACCCACACCCACCTCCAGAAGCAGCCGCACCACCTCTGTCTTGCCGTACAGCGCAGCCTCGTGGAGTGCTGTGCCGGTCTTGGTCTGGCGGTTGATCTCGATCCCAGCTCTAAGGAGCTGCCTGTGGATTGGGGGGGGGCGGCAAGTTGCAGGGGTGATGGGGGGCAGGAGAGGAAGCAGATTGCCGGGGGGCTGGGAGAGTGACCCAGAGCCCGAGAGAAGAGGGCCACAGGGCAGGGCACTGATGGGACATCACCCATTCCGCAGGAAGGGGATGAGGAAGTGGGGGGGGGGGCAGTGGGTACCTGATGACCTCTCTGTGGCCATTCTTGGCAGCCAAGTGCAAGGGCGTGGTGTAGTTGGGGTCACAGGGGTCCTTGGCCTCACCCTCCAGCAGTGCCACACACAAGTGACTATTCAGTAGCAGCTGGGCCACCTGTGGCAAGCAGCACCCAGACAGGTCTTTCTCCTGAGATTCCCCCGTCCCCGCCCCACAGTTGCCCAGGACCTAGTACCCCAAGTACTAGGTACTAAGTACCCCTAGTACCCCTCACCTTGAGCCGCCCAAACTCGCAGGCCAGATCCAGGGGCGTCTTCTTCGCCTTGTTGACCAGGCACGGGTTGGACTGATGCTGGAGGAGCATTTCTGACTAGGGTGGAGGAAGCTGAGTGAGGGGTCTGGCCCGGCCAGCCCCCCCGCCCCCACCAACCCCCCGGCTCTGGCACCCCTCACGGGGAGGCAGGCTCACATACCACTTCGTAGTGTCCGTACTGGGCGGCCAGATGCAGCGGGATCTGCCCGTCCAGCGAGGCGGCGTTGACGGCGGCGGAGGCACGCAGAAGCAGCCGCACGGGCTCCAGCCGGCCCTGCCAGGCTGCGTAGTGCAGCGGGCGCATGCCTGCACAGGGGAAAGGGATCTGGGGACGTCCTGGGACGCTGCGGGGGTGGGCGAGGGCACTGGGCAGTCTGGAGTCACCCCAGCTGCAGGGGGAGGCAGATCCAAGGGGAAGGGCTGCTGGTTCGGTTGTGTGGGGCTGAAGTCGGAATCCCACCTGGCCCCCATGGGGGGTCTCAGGGCAGGAAGGCAAGCTGAGCCTCCTCACTTGGATAACGGGGCATCAGAACCACCCCCAGCTCCCCCAGAAGGCCATGAAGATGAAAAAGAGCCAGGGAAGCTATGCGACACGTATTAGCACTGCTAGGATGTGGCGGGGCAGACTCTGACCACAGGGTGTGGCCAGGGAGCACCCTGGGGTCTCACCATTGCTGTCCTTAATGTCCACGGTGGCCTGAGCCTCCAGCAGCAAGGCTATGAGCTCCAGGCTGCCCCCCAAGGCGGCATGGTGGAGAGCAGAGAATCTGGTGTGGCGGGACACAAGGGAGGGGTGTCCGCTGAGTGGTCCCCCACCCCCCCCAAATCCTGCTCCTCCACACCAGACCCGTCCCGGAGGCTGGCAGGGCTGAGCGACTTGCCCACTGTGGCCTCGCTCCCCCACCCTGCCAGCCCTGCCGTGGGAGTGCGGAGCAGCCGGCCTACAGCATGAAAGGGCTCAGTGTCTGGGCTGAGAGGCCTGTTTGTCTGGCCTCCCCCCCCCCCCCCAGCCAGCCCAGGGGAGGGGGCCGTGGGAGCAGGAGCCTCAGGGCTCCTGCCCTCTGGGGAGAAAAGGGGGCCTAGCAGGAATCTGACCCAGGAGGCCCCTCGGAGAGGCACCGGGCTCCCTCCCCTCACTCGAGGACAGCTCCACACGCAGGAGGGTGGGGAGGAACCAGGGCTCTCAGCAAACACGATTCAAGGGCCAAGTTTGAGAGGGTTAGGGACTCTAGGGGCCAGGTCTTTCCCCTTACCCCTCCCCCAGCCCACAGCTCTTGAGAGGGGTAGGGGCTCACCCGTCAGCGTCCTGGTAGTTGACATTGAGTCTCTTCGTGGAGCCGAGGAGCTCTGCGGGATGGGAGCAGAGGGCATCAGGACACTCTAGAATGATCTGCTCCCACCTGTATCCTGACGAGTTGTCCCTCCCCACGATTCCCCAATCCAGCTGACCTCTTGGTGTGCAAGAAAGAGCCTGCCCCATGGCCCTTTGGCTGTCCTGTCCCTAGAGCTCCTCACCCGGCCCACTGGCCCATCCGCTCCAGAGTGCCCAGCGCAGGAGCCGCAGCAGGGGCCTGGCTTCCCCCGGCCCCCAGCCCAGCTTGTTTATAGGGCCAAAGAGGGCGGAAAAGGGGGGCACTGGCATGCATGCCCTCACTGGACAGGCCCACGAGCACATGGTTAGCATTCCTGCCTGAGCGGGCCAAGGAGAGTCTCATTGTCTCCCTGGGCTGAGGGGGCTGACGGAGAGAGGAGAGGGGCACCAGATGCTGGAGGGGAGCAGGGCAGATGCCGGGGCTGGACCCTTATGGGCGCACCGCAGAGGGGGCCATCGCCCTTCGGCGCACCTTACACGTGAGCCATTACCGTCCACGTGCTGTCCTCCAGCAAAACTGGTATAGCTCCCGCCCCCTGCCACGGCCACCGCTCCTGTCAGGGGAGTAACTGCTGATTCTGCACCCACATGCTCCCGGCAGAGAGGTCCACGCCCCACGGAGAGGGCTCTCTGCTGGGTGACGGCCAGAGAAGCCAGGGGCACAGGCAGGACACTGGTCCATCCCCCTGCCGGGAAGGGTGACAGGATTCAGGCAGGTGTGCTCCAGGTACTGGCCAGGGTACAGGAGGGGGCGGTCCTTGGTGAGTGCTGGGAGAGGAAGAGGAATGTCTGTCGCAGGCGGCCGGTCTCCTACTGCAACCCACCCCTGCTGGGAAGGAGGAGGCCTGGTTCAACCGGGGCTGGGCAGGGTGCCAAGCATGCTGGTCCAGGCCTGCCCTCCGGGCCCTAGTGGGCCCCAGAACACCCCAGCAAGACAGGGCCTCATTCCAACAGGCAGGGATCAGCTCGGGGGTGAGGAGCATGGGAGGGGGAGAGAGGGGACAGCTACATTTAGGACCGAGCCGAGGTGCACTACACGCTACAGGGAAAAGGTAAATACAGAGCTGGGCGGTGATGGAGGGGTGAGGAGGTGGGGGCCGCTGGCAAGAAACAGAGGCCTCTCTGCCTTCCTCTAGCCCCCTCACAAAGTCCTTGTCACACAGAGCCAGTTAGGGAAGGAGAGGGGCTTTTAGGAGCAGGAAGTGTGTGGTTCCAAGTCTCCCCCTTACTGGCTGAGTGACCTTGGGCAGCCATGGGACCTCTGTGAGCAACACTGAGGACTACGAGGTCGGCAGGAAGGAGAAAGTCCCTCCACCTGCTGCCAGGCCTGGCCAGTCTGGGATGGGGCAGCTCCGCAGCGAGATACAGTCCCTCTGGGGAGTGGCAGGACAATGTGACAGGAGGGACAGACAGGAACAGGGGCAGGGCCAGGCTGGGTGGCTCTGTTCTTTCCAGAACAATGGCCGGAAAGGCGGTGGGGGAGAGAAGCTCAGAGTGACTGGGCTAGGGACCTTGGCTGGAGGGAGGAGGGTCCTGGTTGCTGGCAGCGGCTCCAGCCACTTCCCCTGCCGGGCAGCCTTCTTCCCGACCTGGCTCTGGGGGTGGAGGGGTCGCTCCTGATTTAGGCTCAGGCAAAGGATGTGAGCTCACTGGGCCACCCTCGGCCCACTCTGTTTCCTCTGGCCAGAAAAGGAGACAGTTGGGAAAAGGGAGCAGGGGAGGGAGCGAGGGAGGGCAGGGGCAAGGCCAGGGCAACCGCGCCCTTCCCCCTCCCAGCCACCTGCTCCCTCAAGAGGACCAGGGTGGGCAGGGAATGCCAACCCCCAAAGGCACCAGAGAGCAAGTGCAGGAGGCTGAGGGAGCATCTCTCTCTGGCCAGCCAGAAGGCTCCAGCCACCTACCAGAAGGAAAAAGGGGAGCCCTGACACCTCCCCTTCGATCAGTTTCCTTTGCCCCCCTGTGACATGGAGCAGGAATTCCCGGCTTCCCTTCGGAGGACTGCTTTAGAGTCACCTGGAGAACTTTCTGATTCACACGGTCTCAAGATCTCTGTGACGATTCTAATTCTGCGGGGGGAACAGGGAATCTGCACTTTCAGAACAGCCACTGGGTAATTCTGATGGGCAGCTAAGTGAAGGAGCAGAGGGGAGAGGACAGGAACTTGACTCTGATCTGCCCCATAATGGCTGTGTGACCTTGGGCAACTCGCTAATCCTCTCTGAGTGTCAGTTTCTTTATCTGTAAAGCAGATACAGATATACCAATTTCACAGGAAATCGAGGACTTAGGATATTTCGTAAACTATAAGGTCTGCAAACATCACCCTGTGATCTTTCTGCTCCAGCTTTCCCTGCTTCTCCGAGGACTAGGAGGGGAGGCTCTGTGTCAAGGCTTCACAAGGAATCACAGGACCCTGTCACTCTGTGCCTGGTGCCTACACAATGTGCAAGTCCCCTTTGGGGCTGACGGAAGGAATCTCTTCCCCTCCCTGCATTTCCCCTGGGGCACGGGGCACGTTCCTGGAGCCTAGCTATGAGGCTCCCACCACCAGCGTCCAGATCCCACCTGCCTGCCCTCCTCTAGGGCCTCACTGTGAGGCCCCAGAACTGGGAGGCCCGCAGCAGCTCACCCAAGGCCCTACTGGGCAGGTCGCCAAAAATAACACAGAGGTGAAGGGAGGAGGGGGAGGGGCTCCCACCCTTGGGCCTCCGGGGCCCTCCTAGGACCTCTTTGGCACCTTCCTTCCACTGTGCTCGCCCCATATCCACTTCCCCAGGGCACAGAGGCCATACCACCTGGCCTTCCTCCCGGCCGCAGCCAAGCTCCCATACCCTGGCTCTCTTGCCCTGGTGTACAGGTGGGTAAACACACATGTGCATGACTCCCAGGCCCTGCAAATCAATCCTCTGGCACCCCAAACTCCCAGGTGTGGTTGAGGATAATTAGTTGTCTTCACGTAGTCACGGGGGCCCCTTCTTGTGCACAGGGCCAAGGTGTGTCTCGAGGCTAGAGCCCCAGCACTCTGAGGGAACCCTCCCTCCCCCCCCCCCCCCCCCCCCCCCGCGGGGGGGGCCCCCCCCCCCCCCCCCCCCCCGCCCCAGTCTGGTGGCAGGAGCTACCTCATGTCCCTACTGGTCTCGAAACTCAGGGGACAAATCCAGTGTTCTCTTAGGACAGCTCAGAGAACTCAACCTTAAAGCCCAGAGGTTGGAGGTGGGGGGGGACATCTCACCACAGAGGTACCCAAGAAATGGGGTTCAGGTGTGGCCACTCATGCATGGAGCCCCCACAACCCTGTCAAGGGTTTTGGAGAAACTTCTAGAAAGTTAGCTTTGGCCACACACACCCCCAGCGACACAGGCAGCTAAGTCAAGGGAAAGGGGCTTTAGCAAGCGCTGAGATAGTGATCAACTTTGCTTTAAGCAGTAGAGCTCTTTTTAAAAGCTATCTTCTGGGCATCCCCATTAAGCTGTCATAAATAAACATTTGCTGTTGCTGAACTGGGGGGTGAGCTTGGAACCGCTGCTTTTCAATCTTTCCCAACCCCACTGCCAGAAATCTCTTGCTTCCAAAGAATACATCAGCAAAACCACCTGCTAAAGACCACTCTACAATGGCAGGAATTTCAGTCTGTTTTATCCACTGCTGCCACATAATGGCCTGGTGCCTAGAACAAAGCCTGGCACACAGTTGGTGCTCAAAAACACTCAAACGAATGTATTTCAACCCATTCACTTTACATGTGAGGAAACTGAGGCCCAGAGAGGCTAAGTGATTTGCCTAAGGATACACAGCAAGGGGTAACCCAACTTCCTCTGTGGCTGTCCCATAGAGGCATTTCTTACAGAACAGACAGTCCTCCCACCCCCAAAACCCCAGATCACAGTGACCCCCACCCAAGCCTCTCTCTATAGCCTGAGCACTCAGGGCAGGGTCTCAGCTAGACAGTCACCCCACCAAGCACTCACTTGTCTTTGCGGCCTTGACCTTAGCCACCAGTTTCTGCACACCAGTCACATCTCCGTTCTTGACGGCGAGGATCAAGTCCTGTTCACGACCCATTCCGGTCCCTGGGCTGGGCTCTGGGATCAGGAGTCCAGGCAGAGGCAGGAAAACTTCAGGTCTAAGCCAAGGCGTCAGGGTGCCATGCCTTGGCCCGTTGGAGGCCCAGGAGTCCTGGGGAAGCGAGTCTGGTTTCCCAAGCAGTGGGCTTCTTGTTAGGCACTGATGGGTACTCCCTCAAAGTGTTTCATGAGCAGCCATCACAAGCAGGAAAACCGATTTCTGAGGGGGTGGAGGCCACGTGGAAACCTGGACAGAGACCTTCGTGCAGTGTCTGACGGCCCAGGGATGGGCTGGGACGGGGCACGAGAATCTTCCTGGCGTGGCTCGGGAGCACCGATGCCCACCCAGAGCGCAGTCAGCATTCCCTTGGGCAGCAGCAGTAGACAAGTCTCGGGGGTCTGGAAAAAGGTGCAGTGCCTCTGCTGAGGGTCCAGGCCTGCGAGGGTCCCAGAAGCAGGGCTCAGAAGTGTAGGACAGGGGTTCTAGGGAGCCCCCCAAACCACCCTCGCTGCCCTTCAGAGTCAAGGAAGGGCCAAGCCACTCAAAGGGGGGGGGGGAGACAGCTGCCAGGCATGAGAGGAGTATTTGGGGGGAGGCGGTGACTTTCTGGGAGAGGGAGGCTGAGTCACTGAGGCCCCAGGGCACCTGGCAGCACCTCAACCTGGGGCAGGAGGGGCCCTGGCAGCACGACACACAGAGGCAGGCTGGGCCAGCAGCCTGTTCTCCACAGCCCCGGGCTCTGACACCCACAGACAACTGGTGGGCCAGAAGGTGGGGCCTGGAAGGGTCACACACAGGCAGACAGGCAAGGGTCACTCCCTGTGGAAGGTGCCTGCCCCAGACTCCTCCCAATCTAAGCTTTACTATAATAGCTGGATGCCCTAGCCCCAGGCTCTTTAAGTATTCAGAGCGCGGAGTGGGGAGCTTATAGCTCCCCATTTCTGGCAGGGGTCTGACTGCTGGACTGGGAGGCTTTACAGCACCTGTTGCTGACCCATCCTCACCCCTTGTACGGGATGGGGTTAGCAGCGGGGTGCAGAACAGACACAAGAGCTGGGGCGTGCTGGCAGAAGGGGCTGCCTGGCCCCCCAAGCCTGAACCTGAGGCCCGGAGCCCCGACTTCGCTGCAGAAAAGCTTACGTCAGTTCTCAGTGGCCAGGAATTTGTTGCCCGAGCCCTGTGGCATGAGACCCGTGCAGGCCTGGGGCCCTAGCTGGGGTCTCCTTACTCCTAGAAGGTCCCAAGCCCAACCCAAATGGCACTCCTGATCTTGCCCGCAGCCGACACAGGAGGAGGACGCCCCTGGTAGTGCTTGGGGTCGGGCTGGCTCCCCCGCCCCCCGGAATGCCCGTCCAGCGCCGCGCAATCCCCCCAACCCAGCCCAACCCGGGCCGACCCGGGGAACAAAGCGGCAGGAGCGACCGGGAGAGCCCAGCGCCGGAGGGATTGATGCGGGAGGACGGAACAGGGGCGCGAAGAGGACGGAAGGAGCAGAGAGACGAAGGCTCCCGCCGATCTCGAAAGAAAAGTTAGTTTGTGCCCGCCCTCAAAGGTGCTGACCCCCCGCGCAGGCCCCGCAGTCTCACCTCTCCCAGCTGCCCCGCCGGGGGTCTGGCTGGCCCTGCTCGGTCCCTGGCACTCTGGACCGTGGCTCCCACTGCCCCCCTTACCCCTTTTCTCCTCCTTCTCCTCCTTTTCCAAGACCGGCTCGGCACCTCCCGCAGGAAATCCCGCCCCTCCCCCCTCCCTCCCGCCGGATCGGGAGCGGAGGGACTGTCCCGGCCGCGCAGTCGACCTGTCAGTCAGCGCCTGCGGCCCCGCCCCCATCCGTACCAGACCCCGCCCCCACCGCTCTCGTCCGCCCCGGGCACGCTGGCCGGGTCAGCGCATGCGCCCAGGTGAGGCGGCGTGGTAAGGGAGAGTGCGAGCCCTGCCTCCCGGCCTGCGGAGCCACCGCGACCTGGGGCCCTAGAGTTCAAACCCAAGGGCGAGATGCCCTGTTTATGATTGAATGGGAGAAAAGACGTGATGTGAAGGGTTCTGGAAACCGAGTCCTGGGGACGCCACTTGGGAAGCCCCCGCTCTTTTTAGCCCCTCGCCCCTCCTGGGATTTCCACGTTGACCTCCGCCCGCGACCGGAGCCGCCGACCCGCATCCGCTGGTTGGAGCAATGGTGCCACCTAGCGGACTATGTCGGAGCGGACCATGGTGGCGGCGGCGGCGGGGACCCCAGCCTCGAGGGGGTGCTAATGACAGGCTGGAGTGGCGCTTCAGCACCATCGTGGGCCGGACAGCTCCTCCCGCCCCCCAGCCTTCAAAACCCGGCTTCCGAGCCCCTCGGAAGGGATCCAACGGAAGACCCAGAAGGAACTCCGAACCTACCCAGACCGCATCTGACTGCCCCCGGTGGCCAGTCTGCGAGGCTGGACTGTGGGAAGCTACAACTCTCCCTTCTTTTAAATCCTCCCTCTCCTGCCTGAGTGGTGGAGACTAAGGACCGGCTCATTGGCCAGATCGTGTCCTCCATCACGGCCTCCCTGCGCTTCGACGGGGCCCTCAACGTGGACCTCACGGAGTTCCAGACCAACCTGGTGCCCTACCCCCGCATCCATTTCCCCCTGGTGACCTACGCCCCCATCGTCTCGGCCGAGAAAGCGTACCATGAGCAGCTGTCAGTGGCAGAGATCACCAACGCCTGCTTCGAGCCCTCCAACCAGATGGTCAAGTGTGACCCTCGCCATGGCAAATACATGGCCTGCTGCATGCTATACCGCGGGGAAGTGGTGCCCAAAGATGTAAACGCCGCCATCGCTGCTATCAAGACCAAGCGCACCATCCAGTTTGTGGACTGGTGTCCCACAGGTTTCAAGGTTGGCATTAACTACCAGCCCCCCACTGTGGTGCCCGGGGGTGACCTGGCCAAGGTGCAGCGGGCCGTGTGCATGCTGAGCAACACCACAGCCATCGCCGAGGCCTGGGCCCGCCTCGACCACAAGTTTGACCTGATGTATGCCAAACGGGCCTTTGTGCACTGGTACGTGGGCGAGGGCATGGAGGAAGGAGAGTTCTCAGAGGCCCGGGAGGACCTGGCCGCCTTAGAGAAGGATTATGAAGAAGTGGGAACAGAGTCTATGGACGGCGAAGATGAAAGTGAGGAGTTCTAGGGTGTCCTGGCCCCTGCAATGCCCGGCCTCTCTACCTGGTTTTGTATTTCTCGTTCCACTGTTTCCCTAACCCCCTACCAATACAGTCAGTGTTGCCAAAAAAAAAAAAAAAAAAAAAAGCCTTCCTGGCTTCTTTGTGACATTCGCTCTGGGTCCTGCACAGGGTAAATTCTGGCACATTTGACTGTCCATGTCTGTTGACTGTCCACACTCTCAGATGCCGGGTTCCTCAATTTTTACTACAGAGGAACTCAGGGGGGCGCTGGGAAGGAGAGGTGAACTCCTTTAAATCCGGAAACCGGCACTCGCTCTGCCCCCGGAATCGAGGCACAAGTTTGCTGGCAGGCTCTAGGACAGCCAGGAAGGTGCAAAGCCGGTGGGTCGAGCCGGAGGCTGGTGGAGCGGAGGGAGGATCTGCGGACGCTAGGGCCGCGCGGAGTTCCGGCGGTGGGCGGGTCAGGGGCGGTGCGCGCGCAGCCGCAGACGGCGGCCCGATGGAGCCCGAGCTCGAGCCGGCGGCCGTGGAGGTTCCCGCCGGGCGCGTGCTCTGGTGCGGTCCGGCCCGCGGAGGCGCGGGGCATGCGGAGAGGGCGGGGGGAGGGGAAGGGGACGAGAATGTCGGACGGGGCCGCGCGGCGCCAAGCGCGCAGCGCTGACCCGGCGTCTCTTCCTTCCCCAGTGCCCGGGAGCTCCTCGCTGCCCGCTCGCGGTCCCAGAAGCTGCCTCAGCGCTCGCATGGCCCCAAGGACTTCCTGCCCGACGGCTCGGCGGCCCAGGCCGAGCGGCTGCGTCTGTGCCGCGAGGAGCTCTGGCAGCTGCTGGCAGAGGAGCGCGTGGAGCGCCTGTGAGGGGGGCGGGCCGGGGCGGGGCCGGGCCGGGCCGGGGCAGGCGGGGCGGCTGGAGCCCGTGGACTTCGCGGGGGGACTCAGACGGACCCCCTCCCCACTCTTCGCCAGGGGCAGTTTGGTGGCTGCCGAGTGGAGGCCGGAAGAGGGCTTCGTGGAATTGAAGTCTCCTGCGGTGAGAGGCGGGGCTCGGGGAGAGGGACCCGCCTTCTTGTGCCTTCCTGGCTTCTTTGTGACATTCGCTCTGGGTCCTGCACAGGGTAAATTCTGGCAGACCATGGGCTTCTCAGAGCAGGGCCGGCAGCGGCTTCACCCCGAAGAGGCCTTATATCTGCTGGAGTGTGTGAGTGGGGCCCTCGGAGGGGGAGGAAGGGTTGGGAGCAAGGAACCAAAAGGACATGTTTTTATTAGAGTAAAAGTGTATATACAACTGAGGATTCAAGAAGCTTGTAACGCGAATTCTAGAACCATGCGGAGAGCGGGGATTCCCGTCCCCGAATTAGAGGTGGTGCCCTCCTTTTCTGGTTGGCCACATTCTTGCTGTGACGGTGGAGGGGGGGAAGGAAGGGCGCCCATGTATCACCGCCTCGAAGTTGCCCCACTGGTTGAGCCACTGCAGGAGGGTCCACAAGCTGAGCTGTTGGCCCCACTTGCAGGGCTCCATCCAGCTTTTCCACCAAGATCTGCCACTGTCTATTCAGGAGGCTTACCAGCTACTGCTGACTGAGGACACTGTGACTTTTCTGCAGTACCAGGTATCTGCCACCCTTTCCCAGGAAAGGAGCCACCCGTCCACTGAGTCAGTGAGGATTCATAAGTACCCCCGAGGTGCTAGACACAGAACTATGTGCTGGGACTACAAGACAGCCAAGGGCTCTGCGGTCACGGTGCCTGCATCCTAGTGGTGGCAATTGGGAATAAGTGAACAAGCAACTGAATGACTGACTTCACAGAACTGAGCGCTGGGGAGGGGCACGAGGCTAGAGACCTAAATGTAGACATCAGGAGCTTGTGGGTGGTATTTAAAACCACAGGGCTGCACCTGAACGTAGCCAGGATCAAGAGCTGGGTCTGATACCTGGAGGGTTCCAGTGTGATGAGGGGAAAGATAGGGAACCAGAAACAGACCAAGGAGTGTCTGACAACACAGGAGAAAAACCAGGAGAGGTGGTGCCACGGAAGCCAAAAGAAGGAAGAAGTAATTGGCTATGTTGAAGGCTGCTGAGATATCAAGCAGGATGGGCTCATTCCTGCATACATCTCTCTGACACGGGTATTAGAGCACAAGGATGGACATAGGGTTCTTTACCCAAGACCACTCCTACCCTACTCCTGTCTGTGGACGTATAGGGTGGAGGGGCAGGGTGGGGGAGTGTGCTGTCTACTGCCTTTTGCCACTTCCTTGTTCACACTCTGGTCAGGAGTTTTGCACTGGACAGCTTTGGTATCATAACATTCTAGTGTGTAGTTCTTTTCCTGATTCATCAGCTATCAGCTTTTTTGGGATTTTGCATTTAAATCAAGAAAATGCTGAATGTCATTTATGCCCGGAGTAAGGTAAGCAAGAGACAGGAATTCAGAGACTGGGACCTTAGTTTGGGGAGGGTGTTTATAATGGAGTATGATCCAGCCAATCCCAGGGTTTAGAATTGGGGTGTGCAGGAGGGGCAGGGGAGGCCAAATGGGGAGTGGCTCCTGTCTGAAGGAACTATTTGGTGTTTTCAAAAGTGGTCCTCTGATCTTTACTTTTTTTCTTTGAGGCCTTCAGCCACCTGAAGAGACTGGGCTACGTGGTTCGACGATTCCAACCAAGGTAAATCCCAATCCCGTTTCCCTCCCATTTATTCCACTCATGGGACCCAGTAGATGAGCCCCAAGATGGAAAATGGCCTCTCTTGACCTGGAATCCTTATCTGGAGCTGCAGCTCCCTGGGCATGGGCTGGGGGTCTCTGTTGGAAGTGCTGTATCAAGAGGCACGCTGGGACAAGTCTAGGTCATTTCAGCTTTTCCTGGGTTATCAAATTGAGCCCCATCTTCAGCCTGATGGCTCTGCAGATAACGATTAAGCACTTCTAGCTCATGGCAGTGCACTGGCACATAGCTGTAACCCAGAACGGTGCCTCAGTGGGTGTGTAAGCAGATTTGTCAAGTGCATGCGTGAGTGGCGGGCCAAGTGAGGCATTAACAGTTGAGTAGGGTCTCACATTCCTTTGGCTACGTTAGATGTTCTTTCCTTCTGGGGCCTCTAAACATGATCACCTTAATAGCTCAGCATTGCTAAGAGCCACAGAGACCATCAGCCATAGAGTGGAAACTGGTGTACTCTTCACTGTTTGATAGTGTGTCACGAAAATTCTAGAACAAGTATGCCCTTCACTTCCTAAAAGTGAGATATATGCCAAGGAAATAGACACAGATGTGTGCAAAGTTCACCTGTGAAAATGTTCATTCATTCATTGACAGTATTTGTTGATTTCTTACTGAGTGCTAGGCCCTGTGCTCATTGTTGAGGAATAGCAAAGTCACTGCCCTCACAGAACTTGTATTTAGTGGGGAGGTTACACAAAAGAATCATCACTTTGCAAAACTGGTGAACTTGGAAACATCCTGTGAGTTCAACGGGGACGGCATGGTCACACAAATTTGAGTTTTTCCCTTAGAGCAGTACTGTCTTGTAAAACCTTCTGCAGTGATAAAAACATTCCAGGTCTCTGCTGTCCAATATATGTGGCTTGTGCAACTGTGGGACTGAATTTTTGTTTAATTTTAATGGATCTAATTTAATTTTAATTGCCCCTTGTGTCTAGTGGGTATCATTTGGAAAGTGTAGCCTTAGCACCATAAAAAAATCTTGGTAGGGAACAATGCTATAGTCAGAAGGGGTTACGTCTATAATACGTTATTGAGAGTAAGAAGAAATTAAATAGCAGTATGTTAAGATTTTGAGAGAGAGCATGGGTGAGTGCAGGAGCCAGAGGGAGAGGGAGAAGCAGATTCCCTGCTGAGCAGGCACCTCGGATGTGGGACTTGATCCCAGGACCCCAAGATCACGATGGGTCCCATGTTCTTGGGGCTCATCTACTGGGTCCCACGTTAGATGTTCTTTCCTTCTGGGGCCTCTAAACATGATCACCTTAATAGCTCAGCATTGCTAAGAGCCACAGAGACCATCAGCCATAGAGTGATGGCTGAAGAACTGAAGGCAGATGTTTAACCGACTGAGCCACCCAGGCACCCCAGTACAATGTAATTTTTGATAGGAAAAAACCATATGAGAGAGGGTGCATGTTTATAAGAACCAAAAATGTTTGTATTTTTATTTTTCTGTATTTTCCAAGTTTTCTGGTCTCTTCATTTTTCTCACTAGTGGTTAATCATTTATTGCCAGCTCTCCAGGAGCCCTGGTTCCAGTAAGTCTCCGTTCAAAGGGGCCACTGGTGAGACCCAGAGGCCTGGGCAAAGACACATGGGCAGGCCTCTGCGGTTGCCTCCGTTTACCTTGCTTGCAGGTCTGCCCAGGGACTTGGCCCTTGGGTTTGGCTTTGACCCTGGCCCCCTGATTTGTCTTCTGGGCCAGTCCCTCACAAATTCCACTGGGAACTCCAGGCTGAGGAAGTGGATCTGTTGCCCACCCGATTCTCACCCCACAGCTCCATCCTGTCCCCTTACGAGAGACAGCTGAACTTGGACGGCAGTGCCCGGTGCTTAGAGGATCAGAATGGCAAGAGGAAGAGGAGGAGCTCCAGCTCTCGGTAGTGTTTCCCACATGGCCACCCCCACCCCCCCGCCCAGGGAGTTCTGGGGAGCAGAGCTGTTAAGGGAGTACTTGTTTGAGGGACCTTGGAGAAAACATTGGCTTAAGAGCTGGGCTTGGGTGTCTCCCTAGTGGGTTCCTGGAGGCAGCAGCAGGTGTGTGGGACGTGTGCATCTCAGCCATCAGGAGCAGATATGCTGAATTTCCTCCCCACATCCCTCAGGTGCATTAATAAGAAGGCCAAGGCCCTGGAGAATCCCCCGCAGGGGGTGAATGAGACACCAGAGAGCCTGACAATCTCCAGCCCACCTCCTTGCAACCAGAACAACCAATGCGGAGAGGAGAAACCTCAGGAGTCAAACCCTGTAAAGGGCCCAGTGGGCCCATCTGAGCTTCTGGGATCCCTGCAGCCCTGGCCTGACCTGGCTCATGAGGGGGTGGGGTGCAGCCAGGAGAGTGGCAAAGTAGAGAACGGGGTCAAGGGGGTTCGTAAGCCACGCTGGAACTTTGAACAGATCTCCTTCCCCAACATGGCTTCAGATAGCCGCCACACCCTTCTGCTTGCCCCAGCCCCAGAACTGCTCCCCGTCAATGTCACTGGGCGGGAGACAGATGCCGAATCCTGGTGTCAGAAGCTGAACCAGAGGAAGGAGAAGCTCTCCAGGAGGGAACGGGAGCAACATGCAGAGGCCCAGCACTTCCGGGAGGATGTGAACTCAGATCCCGAGGTGCGCTGCTGCTCCAGTTGGCAGGAATACAAGCAGCTGCTGCGAACACGGCACCTGCAGAAGAGCCGGAGCCGCCCCCCACATCTGTGGGACCAGCCTGTCAGACCCTTGCTGAGTCCTGGCCAGGCAGACTCCCCAGGTACCTCCTTACCCTGCCAAAGCCCTGCAGGCCCTGGCAGCTGAGGAGTCCTAAGACTTTGAAAGGGACATGGATTGGCCATGACTAATTGAGGCTTAAGAAAGCTGGGGCGGAGAGAGCTGTCCCATGGAGTGGAACCCACAAGGACAGTCTGTTCTGCAAAGCAGCAAAAGGATCCATGTGGGAAGGTTTGGAAATGGCGAGTCTGTGTCCAGGGAGAGGCGAGGGGGAATGAAACTACAACTGTATCCTTAAAATCATAAACAAGATGCATGCCGGCGGCTCTGCCACCAGCCTGCTGCGGTCCCTGTTCTCTCAACTCGGGGACAGGGGAGCAAGGAGGTGCCATCTTGGCCAAATAAAAGGCTTACTGGTACACCTTGCATTGTTAAGAACAGGGAACTGATAGGGCAAGAACAGTATTAAGAGATGCAGAATTCTTTACAATCTTTATGAGAACATGGGAGATTCTAAGTAACAAGATTAGGGTTGCCTCTAGATGGGTTCTATTTGAAGTTCAGATAATCAGCTAATTTTTTTAGTGTAAGTTATTCCAAATATTGGACATACCTACAATTTTTTTTTTCAATTTAATCTGTTAAGTCTGGCAACACTAAACTAGATGGCAGATTCAGAAATGTCAGGGGAGTCTGTAGATAGTTGACTCCCCCCCGCCAACACCTTATTTTCACTGTCCTCACAGCCACAGCCCTGCAGCATCTCTCTGTGCTGCAGACGACACACCTTGCTGATGGAGGTGCCCGGTGAGTCTCCAGGGTGCCTTGGCTGCTAGCAGGAATTGGCAGCTGGCTTGACTCAGCTTGACTCCTGAGGTTGGACATGAGCTGGGGGATATTCATGTGTGTCTAGGGGAGAGAGAGGGATGAAAGGCAAGAGGTGGATTTAGCCCGAGGATTTTGAGATAGGCAGCTGGAACCTTCCCCTGCCCAAGTGGGAGGACCTCAATTCCTCTTGATGAGGCTGCTTGGGGGAACTGTGGGAGGGAAAGCATGGCAGGGAAAAGGGAGGTGGAGGGTCCCTGTTTCTTAAGGTTTCTCACTGTGTCCTCAGGCTGCTGGAGAAGTCTGGGGGCTTGGAGATCAGCTTTGACATCTACCAGGCTGATGCCGTGGCCACATTCCGAAAGAATAACCCTGGCAGGCCCTACGCCCGGATGTGCATTAGTGGGTATGAGACCAGTGTGCACTACTCCCAGGCTGCTGCCCCTTCTCTTATAAACCACATGAACCTGCCCTCTATGCCCCTGGCCAGTTTGCCAGTTAGAAGAACCATGGTTCTGAAGAGCTGTGACTAACTCAGGGCCGCACAGCCAGTCTGTGCTATTGGAACCGGAACTTCCCAGGTCCTTAGCCTTCATTCCTGGCATCTTTGGTTGTCTCTGTCCTGTGCTCATTTACTGCAGGGCTCATCTAGCAGAAGGGATGTGAATCAGAGAGATTCACAAGCTAAGAGCTCACTCTTCCGAGCCCCCATACCCAATCAAGGCTCTGGGTCACTCTTGGAGAACAGGTCAGAGCCAAGCAGTTTGCAGATAGGAGAGTCCAGAGGCCCGACTTCTTGTACCCTCAACTCCTGTCTTAATGATTTCCCTTCCCTGGTAGCCGAAGAGGGCTGGGGGCTCAGACTTTATGGGTGGCCTATGTCCACGTCTCAGTCTAACTCTATCCCTGCAGATTTGATGAGCCAGTTCCAGACCTCTGTACCCTCAAGCGGTTATCCTACCAGAGTGGGGATGTTCCTCTGATCTTTGCCCTGGTGGATCATGGAGACATCTCCTTCTACAGCTTCAGGGACTTCACGCTGCCCAGGGATCTGGAACACTAGTCACGCTGCTCTGGCAGGGCATGGGACCTGCTCTGGGGGACCTGGACTGTCTACTCTCAGGGACCATCTCCACTGCCTCTTATACTCAGACTCTGACCTGTAGTTTCAGGGGCTGGTCTGGGCCTTAGCCCTGGGTGTCTGATGCTTGCAGGAGAACGAAGCCATGCCCCCCCCCCCCTTCCTGGCTTCCATAGTCCCAGGCCTGAGACTGCTGTCTTGGAACTCAGGACTAGATTTCAGAGACCCAGCGGGGTGGGGCAGAAGAGAGGACTCTGTGCCTTTAAACGAGAGGGTGCCTGCTTCGTGCGATAAAGCCAAAGCCATTAAAAAATAGATCGCTTTTCTGCTGTGGCTGGAGATAGTGCACGAGTCCCCGGCTGGAGCCTCCAGCCCTCCTTCCCCTCCTCTCCCCGTCCCGCCCCCACAAAGTCCCGATGTCCGCGGACATGGCCCCCAGGCCCTCACCCTGTCTTTGCCCGCCCGCACACAACGCTTTCTCTGGCGCGGGAGCGAAGAAAAGTCTCCCCGGGAGGGCAAGAACGCGACCCCGCACCTTTCTCAGGGCCTGCGCCCGGGGCACGGGAAGTCTCAGACCTAATTAGCTTGGCTTTCTGAATGGTCGTCCGCGGAGGGAGGCTGGCGCTCCATCGGGCTTTCCCTGAACGCAGCCGCTTCGGGATAGAGGGGCGGCGGGGAGGCGCCACGTCGGCGCGCCTTGAACCCCAGTGCTTCGGGTCGTGCTGTGAAGCGCGCCATTCGCGTCCCTGGCCCCCGCGCCCCTTCCGCTCCCGCCTCTAGTCGCTGCAACTCACTCTCCAGTTGCGCTAAAAACTCCGGTCAATGTTGCTGTCCTTCGGGGCCTTGGGCGCCTTCCTGCCTCCGCAGCGACACGGAGGACCCGGGTTCAGACTCGGGACCCGCCCCGAGGGGAGGCGCCTCGTGGCGACGCCCCCGTCCCCAAGCCACCTCGCTCTTGGGTCCCGAAACCGCCCAGGGTCCACCGCTCACCCGCTCGGACTGGGTTGGGCGTCTTCGGGAAGAGCAGGCGCGGCTACGTCCCTCCCGCAGTCGCTCCAGGCCGACGTGGGGGAGGGGCCGCTCCCCTCGGCGATCCGGCCTGGAGGCGGCCCAGGATGCCGTGCGTCCCAGGGACTATTTCCTCCCGCACGCGGCAGGACACTGGGCGCGGCGTGCCAGCCTGAGTTCAGGTGCGCGCAGGTGAGGCCGGGGGTGGGTCCGCAGTGCCTCGTGCATATTCACGCCGGCTGCGGCCCCGCCTCCGCACTCCCCGGGGTCGAGGATTGGCCGGAGAGCGGCGGCCGCCCGCCCCCCACTCCCTCCCTGCGCTCCCGCCCCGTCGGTCCGGAGCCGTGGAGGGGCGGAGCCAGGCCCGGGGGCGGGGCCGCTGGGGCCCGGGGCTGGCGGCCCTGCGAGGCCAGCCGGCTCGCCCTTTATGTAAATAGCAGCGGCTCCGCCCCCTGCTCGCCGCGCCGGAGGTGAGCAGGAAGGAGACGGCCGCCCAGCAGCCCGTGGGCCGGCGGCGGAGTGAGCGGAGCCGGCGGCCGGTGCGGTGGGACGCCGAGGCCTCGGGCGGGGGCCGGCCTGGGGTTCCAGGTGAGGCGCGGGCGCGGAAACACCCAGCCGGGTCCGCCCCCTCGGGGCGCCCTCCACTCGGGGCGGGAAGGCGGGGGAAGGCCGAGACCCCTGCGTCCGCGGGCGGGGCGGGAAGAGCTGTGCCCGGGTCCGCGCGCCTTGCCCTGGATGCCGTGGGTCGGTTTGTCTGGGCGAAGGACACCTGTAGGAAGTGCGGCTCGGAACTTCTCTCTGGCGGATCTGCCCGCCTTTACTGAATTTGAGCTCCGGGTTTGCCTAATAGAGTTGGTTTTGGCAAACCGGGAAACAAGTGCCCAGCCGGGCTGAGTGCCGGAGGTCACCGCGAGCGGGGGTGGGATCCCGGCTCCTTGGGCCCCACGTGCAAGGCGCCTGGCCCCGGAGGCTGGCGACGCGCGTCTCAGGTAGCCGGCTCTGTGCGAGCAGCGGCCGCAGCACGTTACCTCGCCAGCTTAGTCCCTGCCCCTACCATCTGGGCCCGCTCCCTGCCGGCCCTTTGTGCCTCCTAATCCCCGGACGCAGGAAGCCCGCGGGAGGGACTTCGGTCTGGGCTTCTCTCCGCTTCTGGCTGCCTTGGACACCTTTAGGGGAAGGTATGGAGATCAGTACGTTTTCCACGACGACGGGGGTGGAGTTGCGCTGTGATACGTTAGGACTTGGTGAGGAGTGAAAAATACCGTCTTGCCAAAGAAAGCGTGCAAAGTTTGCTCTTGGTTTGCCCCTGCTGGGCAGTTTGTAGACACACTGAGCTTTAGCTGTGGGGAGAACGGACCATACCCAGGAGAACCGCGGTGTGGCCCCCTCGTCCTCTCACCTGAGAGCAGGTGAGCTTGGAGTGAGGGGGCAGGGCTTGGACTCAGTGCCCCTCTGCAGAGTTTACAATATAGAGCCCTGTCCGGCTGCTGAAGGATTGTGAGCAGGGAGAGGAGCTGGAAGGAAATGAGTGTGTCAGGGCGACAGAAAACCCCAGGTGGGAGGAACAGAGCAGCGCTAAGGAATAGCTGTGGCCTAGCCCCAGGGGAAGCCCCGGTCAGAAGGGCTTTTGAGGAAGATGGGCTGGGTCTTCCAGAGCTGAGGCATGGGAAGGGTTCTGGGAGAGATGGTCCTCCTTACTTACCTTATGGGCAGAGCATTCAGATCTGTCTTCCTTCCTTCCTTCTTTCCTTCCTTCTTTTTAAGATTTATTTATTTATTTGAGAGAGAGAGCACCCCAGCACTACGCAGGGGGAGGGGCAGAGGGAGAGAAAGCCTCCAGCAGATTTCTTGCTGAGTCCAGAGCCTGCCACTTGGGGCTCCATCCTAGGACCCTGAGATCAAGACCTAAGCCAAAATCAGGAGTCTGGTGCTCAACCAACTGAGCCAGCCAGGCACCCTAGATTTGGTTTTCTTTTTCTTTTTAAAAAGTTTTATTTATTTATTTAGACAGAGAGAGAGATCACAAGTAGGCAGAGAGGCAGGCAGAGAGGGGAGGAAGCAGCTCCCTGCTAAGCAGAGAACCTGATGTGGGGCTTGATCCAGGACCCTGGGATCATGACCTGAGCTGAAGGCAGAGGCTTTAACCCACTGATCCACCCAGGTGCCCCTAGATTTGGTTTTCTTTTATTCTTTCTTTTTTTAAAAATTTTATTTATTTATTTGACAGATCACAAGTAGGCAGACAGGCAGGCGGGGGTGGGGGTGGGGGGGAAGCAGGCTGCTGAGCAGAGAGCCCGATGTAGGGCTCAATCCCAGGACCCTGAGATCATGACCTGAGCCAAAGGCAGAGGCTTAATGCACTGAGCCACCCAGGTGCCCCTAGATTTGTTTTTCTTAAGTGATCTGCCCACAGTGTTCACCTGTGGCAGTCAAGAAGCAAAGTCAGCTCTGGAGGCTCTGACTACTACTCCAAAGTTAGACAAGGCCAATCTCTTGGCCGGGGGGTGGGGGGTGAGGGAGGGCACTGGACGGTGTTTCCAGCATCTGAGGTCAGTCTGCATCCCTACTCTTCTTTGAGTCCGCAGAGTGCCCCTTTGGTGGCAGAATAATATCATTTTAATAACTTAATAATTGAGCATTTAGCTATTTTTTAATACAGTTGCATTGAAAGAAGGGAAAGGCCCATAATTCCAGCTGACCCCATTAGTGTAAAAAATTAAAAAGGCAACAGGAGCCCATAGCGGGAAACGTGAAATGTTTTAGAAAGTATGAAGAGGCAAAACTCCTTGCCTCTCCGTCTTTTTCTTCAAACGTGGTGTTAAGTTTTTTAGTGTCCTTCCAGGTAACAGGTTTAGCTCTGAATCATGTCTTGCTGATTTCTTCTTGCTGCATGATCTTGGCTCAGTCACCTAACTAGCATGCCAAGCCTCAGGGAGCCTTGTTGACAGGAGAATGGGGGAAAAAATGTCAGGAACACGTGTGGTCTGGCATAGAGCAGCCATCGGGGGTGGATGAGCTGCTTAACGTGCTCCGTAAAGCATAAAAAGCCTCACTTGGGGAGCTTTGGGCAGACACCTAAGCCTTTTGGACATGCCTGCTGGGTTGCAGGGGGATTTGGCTTCTTTGTCCAGAAGTCACCCGAGAGGCCCTCATTTTTGAAAGCCTCTGGATGTCAGACCTTTTAAAATGCAAATATTTTTCCTTGAAACTAGGGAGGCAGAGGTATAGGACAGTGGCCTCTACCAAGTGTCCCTTGGTACCTGCCCTGCTCCTTGGTAGAGCCAGGAGTGAGACCTGGTGGCCAGACCCTAGCTGGGGGCCTTTCCTGGGAGGAAGGGGGTATATAATCTAATCTACTCAGCTTTTGCTCAGCAGAGGGCTTGGCTGCCTGCATTCTGTACCCTGTTGGGGGTGGAGGGATCACATTCTTGTGCTGCTCTGTTGCCATTAGGGAGCCTTTCTGGGGATTCCATAGTGCTTTCTTTCGACCTCATTTAGGGAAGAGGCATCCTCCCCTACCAGGAGTTCCTGGCCCCAGGCGCCCGTGCACCCTGCACCCCATAGAGAAAGTGGTCCATGGAACTGGAAATCGTGGAGCCTCTGCCATCGGTCTGGGACTCCTTGGCTACCCAGTGGAGACATTGAGCGTCCCGGGCAAGAGTCTCCAGGAGCACGGAGTTTCCTGAAGGATTCCTCAACTTTCCTGGTCCTTCTAGAAGTGCCAGGGGCAGCTGTTGAGACACCTGAGTGGAGGCCCAAGAGGCCCATGGTCCCTGCTGTTGGGCTGGCTCCTGTGAGCAGCGCGGCCGCCTGGACTTATTCTGAGTACTCAGCTCAGAGAGGCTTTCTTATCTCACTCAGGCGATACCACTATCAGGGCTCCTCCTGGGTCGAGGCATGCCAAGTCTGTTCGGCAACTTTGTTTTCCCCTACCCAGGAGCAGTTTTCAGGGAGAAGCAGGGTATGGGGCAGGAGGGGGCGTCCCCCAGTGGGGCCGTCAGTCCTGCTTGCTCTTTAGCCTTGGCTCGCGGAGTTCCCCAGGACACCCTCCTCTCCCTGTGCCCTGGCACCATGGGGCTGTGCCCAGTTTCCTTGGAGGTGACCTCCCCTCCCCACCCTGCTTCTCGGAGGGAACGGGTACTTTGGAGAGTCACCCTGCTCCTTCCCCTTCCCAGGAACCACAGTGAATTCTTGAGTAAGGAGAGGCTCCTCTGGGCGTGGGGACAGCTCTAGGTACCTGACTCTACCCTGAAGGAATTCAGCAGAGACTAGAGCCTTCTCTCAAGACACCTGACTCAGTGTTCCCAGCGTTTGTGGAGAGGGACATCTGGGCACAGGACTACCTGAGTCTAGTAACTAATATTATTCTTGGATCCTTCTTGCTGCCGAGCTGGGTGTCCTGGAGCCTTAGTCTGAGGCGGGGCCCACAAAGGTAGCCCCAGCAGGATGCCAGGCATGATGTCTACCTGACCCTGGGCTTGACCTGAGACTTGAGAACAAGGTGGGGAAGTTCCCCAAGGAGCCCCAGCCCAGTGCTCTTTGGGGTCAGCGGTTCCCAACTGCAGAAGACCTTTGCCTCGTTGATCTCTGGTTAGTCCTGGCTGTTCCCTCAGTCATGCGGTGAGTACCCGCTGGTTCCTCCTGCCGCACCAGGACTCCTGTTCTAAAGAGTGGGGAGTGTGAGTAACAGGAAGCGAGCATAAGTAATAGAAGTGTGAAAAGGTGATTCGAGTTCTATAAGTATAAGAACAAAGTAGGGGCTTGGGGTGGGAGGCGGGTTGCAGCCTGAGAAGGCGATGAGGGTGACCTCAGCAAGAAGGGCCACATCTGAACACAGACTTGCAGGAAGTGAGGGAGTTCTTCAAAGAACACGCGCGTCTCTCGAGTGTCAGGGCACTAAGCACTGGGGTACAACCATGGACCAGACAGGCATGGTCCCTTTCCCCTGGACCTGACATCCTTTGGAAGCTCCTTGGGTCAGCTGTTCAAGTTTTGAGGCAAGTAGGAGGCTGTGGATAGGGCCTGATAGGACGGGCCGGGCAGCCTACCCCCCCCCGCCCCCCCCAGGCAAGCTGGCCACCTCCTCTGTGGAATGGCTTTGCTCTTTAGGCTCGGCCATTATCCAATCTGTGGCTTCCCTGGAGAGAGTCTGTCGTTGGGTTGCATATAAGGGACTGAGGCCCCCAGAATGGGGATGTGTTCAGGGAATGCACGCATTTCTACTCCCTGCCTCCCCTCCATCCTCAGGGGCCTTGGGAGGAAACCCTGCAGAAGGAGCCTTGGGTGTGGCGGAGGGCCCTCCCAGGTTGTGGGACTGGCTTGTGGCTCCTTAGGGCGGGACACGACACTGATCTGGGCTCCGCCAGGGAGGGTGAAGTCAGGCTGTGGCTGTTGACCCAGGTTGTCCCATCTGGACTGCTGCTGACCAGCCCCTTTGTCCTGAGAGAGAGGCCTGAACTGGGGAGACACAGGGTCTTCCCATCAGGCTGGAGTTCAGACCAGGGCTCGGACTTACTCGCTGCTTGGGCTTAATAGCTCTCCAAATCTGTCATTTCATAACTAGTAAAATTACATGAGATGCTGAGGATAAAGTACTTCAAGTGGCATCTGGCCATAGTTTGGTCTCAGTCCTTTTTGTTTTGTTTTTAAAGATTTTATTTATTTATTTGAGAGGGAGAGCATGAGTGGCGATGGGGGGGTGTGCCTGGGCAGAGGCAGAGGGAGAAGCAGACTCGCTGCGGAGCAGGGAGCCCGATGCAGGGCTTGATTCCAGAACTCCGAGATCATGACCTGAGCCAAAGGCAGACCCTTAACTGACTGAGCCACCTGGTGCCCCAAGTCTCATCCTTTTTATTATCTAATGGCAGTGACAACCTTCTGGTTCCTGCCTTCTCACTGGATGCTCTCTCAAAGTCCCACCTCCTACCTAGTCCCGCGTGCTTTCAGCCGGTTGGTCGCCAAGCTGTTGGCCAGGGCCCTGTCTGGTGCCCCTGGGAGGTTGGGTTTCCCGGGGTGGCATGGGCGCTCGCAAAGCAACCTTGGGCATTGTGAGTCAGCAGGAACAAGATGCGGGAGGGGTCCGCAGCCGCCTTCACCCGTCAGAGTCCTGCCCCACCGCTCCCCTCGGTGGGAGGCTCAGGGGTGTACTCACACCTCTCAGACGGAGGGACCCAGCCACACACAGGCCTCACACAGGGTGTCGGGAGAGGAGGGCAGCCTCTGCAGCGGCTGTGGGGAGCCCAGACGAAGGGGACAGGGGACGAGAGCTTGGACAAACGGTACCCATGTGGGGTGAGCCGCCTGGGCTAGGACCCGCCTTTTTCCTCCCCACGGCACCATCAGATCTGCTGCTTAGAGAAGGGGGTCGGGACCGGCCTGCGCCAACACTGGATTTGTCGCTGCCTCTGCTGGTCTCTTGACCGAGCTCCCGAGATGTGGGGTGGGGCGGGGGAGGGGTGTTGGAGAGCAGGGTCTAGGCACATCTCCACGGTGGGTCCAGGGTGGGAATTCATCAAGTAGACAGCTCGCCCGTCTTTTCCAGGGCAGGTGTTGGAGTGGGGACACCCGTCTGAGACTCCTGCAGGATTCATGGCTGGTGGCCGTGTTGGGTGATCCGAGCAGCGAGAAGGGCAGGGAATCACCGGGTCAGCCTCCCACAGGGAACACACAGGCTAGTTCCCCACACGAGGCACAGACCTGTGTAGAAAATTGATAAGCGTCAGGACACACACAGGCGCACACGCCATTGGCCGACAAGTCTCACATGGACCAGCCCTAGACCCTGAGTGCCCATACCCAAGGGAACAGAGGGCAGAGTGTGGAGGGCTGCTCAGAGTTTGGTCCTGTCCAGGACAGAGGGTGGGACAGGCAGGAACCGAGACTCGTTGGGCGGTCTTTGGGAGCCCAGGGGATGGAGAAGTTGTTTCTTCTTAAGAAGCTGCCTCTCAGGGGCTCCTGGGTGGCTCAGTGGGTTAAAGCCTCTGCCTTCAGCTCAGGTCATGATCCCACAGGGTCCTGGGATCAAGCCCCGCATGGGGCTCTTTGCTCAGCGGGGAGCCTACTTCCCTTCCTCTCTCTCTGCCTGACTCTCTGCCTACTTGTGATCTCTGTCTGTCAAATAAGTAAATAAAATCTTTAAAAAAAAAAAAAAAAGAAAGAAAGAAAAGAAGCTGCCTCTCAGAGGTCACGCTCTGGTCAGCGTTTCCAGTAACATTGCCTCAGACACTTCTTGGCATCCCGGTTGGGCACAGCCTATACTGTAGTAGTGTCCCTACCCCAGGTGCTGGGACCCTGAAGCCCAAGGTCAGGCTGCTGGTCCCACCCACCTGTCCCTTCCCTGCCTCTGCACCCATCTGGTGTCCAGGGGGCAGGCTTCTCCCCTGTTCAGGTTACCATGGCTGGAGGGCAGCCCAGCCCCCCAGAGAGTAGGAGCCATCCTCCAACAGGACTGCCTCTGAGCGTAGGGCCACCCTCACCCCTGGCCACCGCCTGGGCCTTCACCCCTTCTCCCATGTGATCCTCTTATCTCCCCTGCCTGGGAGGCAGATAAACCAAAAGAAGAAAAAAATCTCCACTAATCCCATAACCCTGCCAGTGTGGTGTCTGCTTACTTAAATATTTTTCATGGAGTCTACCTGACTTCAGGGTTCTATGTAGGGTTCTACGTCCATCGTCTTCTGCCCTTTTAATGACTGTCTGCCTTCAGTCATGACCCTGCGTGTGCTTCAGCAGCTCCTGTTGCGGGCCACTTGGGTTGCTTCTGATTTTCCCTGATACCTTAATGACCAGCACAGCAACGCTGGGGAGAACATTCGAGGAGCTAGATGGGTGCCCTTGTCCGTGGTGGTTTTAGGGACCATTTTAGCATAAGGTGTGGTCGAGCACGGAGGGAGGAGGGGGAAAGTGATCAGGACAGGTGAAGAAAGAGAATGCTCTTTAGAAGATGATTTCTGGTGGGTTGCATGAGGGGCAGAGGCTTATTTCAGATGAAAGCTCAGAGACTAGCAGAAGGGGCCCGGGGTGGGGGTTGAGCGGATGGGCGGCCCTGAGCAGAGGGGGCAATGGAGTAGGAGAGGGGAGAGCAGACCGAGGCAGGCCCCGCCCAGCACTGTCAGTGGGCCCCCAGTGAACTGGGCCTGAGGCCATCTGCTGTGGCCCCTGGGGCCCCCTTACTGACCCACTGCATCTCTCCTGTCGCCTGCACTCGCCCCTGGGCTTGTTGTCATCCTCCTGGAAGAGGCAAGTTTGTTCCGTTTCCCCTGACGGGCCCTGCCCCCAGTCTTCCGCGGCCGACCACTTCCTATCGTTCAGGTCTGGGTGGAGGCTTCGCTTCTGGCTCTGTTCATTCATTCAGCAGGGATGCTTCAGTGAAACGGGGGCAAAACTCCTGAGTAAGAACGGGAAGGCCTGTCCTTGGGGCGGGGTGCCCGGGTAATAAACAAGATTAGTAAGGAGACGACTGCTGGCGCCGTGACCAGTGCTAAGGACCGAAGCAAAGCCGGGCACTAGGAAGAAGGGACATTTGAGTAGAGGTGAGAGCGAGCAAGCCAGTGGGTATCTGGAGGAAAAGCATTCCAGCAAAGGAACAGCAGACCCATAGACCCAGACCCAGGAATGTTCCCTGAATCCTTCCAGCCACACCCTGGTCACTCTGGATTGGCCCCTTCCTCCGTTTCCTTGCTGGGCCTGCTCTCTCCGAGCCCGTTCTGCTGACTGATTTCTGTACTTGTGAGTCATCACACGCACGCCCTGCGAGATGTCAGCTTGGTGAAAAAAAGGCCCTTGCCTATCTTTTTCCGCTGTTGTGTCCCAGTCCTAGGACCGTGCCTGCTCCGTGCCAGGCACCTGGCATGGCTCCCACTCTTGCCAGCAGACCCGTGCGTCCCCCTGTACAGACGAGCTCGCTGGGCCTTGAGCAGCTGCCTTGGGAGGCCACCCAGCTGGGCGGAACTGAGCTGTGGTGGTTGAGCCCAGTGGTTGTTCCCAAGCCCCGGCTCTTTCCCTTACAACCCCTCACACCCCATTTCCCACCCCCAGGAGAGGGGGTAGGATCTGTTCCACCCCGGGGAGCTCCAGGTCCGGGTTTCTGGAGCTTCTCTCTGGAGAACCCACTTAGCTGGGGTCTGTGGAGCTGAGGGTTTGCCTGGAGGGAGTCTGGTGAGTCCCAGACCTGCTCCCCTTCAAGAGGGGTTGGCACTTTTGACGCCTGGACCTGGGCAGTTATTTCTGTGTTGGGAGCAACAGTGAGGGGTTGGCGAGAGTGAGGAAGAGGTGCCGTGGCTGCCTGTCTTGGTCCTGGTTCCCTCACCCACCCCCATTCCCGTGCCCTTGTGGTCCCAGCCCTCTGTGGAGTAGGTGGCACCTCAGCAGCACGTCACCAGCAGTGACCAGGCCCCAGGCCCGGAACCGCTTGGTTGGCTCTGAGCTGAAGGCCTGCGTGCGCCCTGGCCTTTCTCTTGCAGGGCTGTGATTAGGCACCCTCTGGCCTGTCCTCGCCACCCTGCCCTGCCTCCCCGGGTCCTTACATTCGGAGTTCAGCAGACCTGGGGCCAAATCCAAGTTCTGCCCGTTTCTCCTCGGTGACCTTGGAAGAGTTACCCAGCCTCTGTGGTCTTCATTTCCTGGTCTGCCAAGTGGAGATCTTCCACTGGACGTCCAGGGAGGCTGGTGGAGGGCGAACAAACATCCAGGACCGGGTTTAGGTGTCCCCTGTATAGAAGTGCGAAGGCAGGAGGGGGCAGGGGGTGTCCAGACATCCCACTGTGCCTACTCCTGAGTCGTGGGATTTAGGGAGGATTTTCTCCTTGGGATTGTCTTCTTTCTTTTTTTTTCTCCCCTTTCTTTTTTTAAACAGTGAGCAGGATTACTCGGGCAAAATGTTTAAAAAGTGGTAAAAGTAGGGGTGCCTGGGTGGTTCAGTGGGTTGGGGCCTCTGCCTTTGGCTCCGGTCAGGGTCTCAGGGTCCTGGGATCCAGCCCCAGGCTCTCTGCTCAGCGGGGAGCCTGCTTCCCCCTCTCTGCCTGCCTCTCTGCCTACTTGTGATCTCTGTCTGATAAATAAATAAAATCTTAAAAAAAAAACAAAAAGTAGTAAAAGTATGACGTCCGGGTCTGGGGTAGTGCCTGGTATGCAGCCGACGCTCTGAGGGGCATTTGGGTGGGTGGGGTGCCTACCGCCTCCAGCCAGTCTCCACGCCCGTCTGCCTCCCGCCCGCCCGCCCGCACCGTGTCACCCGCAAGCCCTTGTGGGTTCTTGAGATCACCCTGTCCCTGGAGTCGGCAGGCCCCTCTCCTCCAAGGCAGCACTCCCAGCTTCCTCTGACTTCTGACCCAGTGACCTCGGCCCAGGAAGGGAGAGTGGGCGCCCGCGGAGCGGGAGCCGAGCTGCGGATTTATGAGCTTCGGCCTGTGCCGCCCTCCCCCACAGCTGGAATGCGAGTCCACAGCTCAGCTGTTTGTCTGGGAGCCCCAGGTCGCTGCTGCCGGCCTAGGGCTGTTGTCACTCCCAGTCCCCAGAGCCTCCCAGGCTTCCCTGTGTTCTCTGACCTGCTTGGGGACCCCGGGTCAGGTAGGCAGCCAGCAGGTTCCTGACTACCTGCCGATCCAGAGGGAAATGGGGCTCCCCAGGCTGCTCCGGCTCCCCCAGAATGGAAGGGCACAAATCTCTTGCATCTGCCCCACCCCCTCCTGCAAGTGAGGGTCTTTTCAGTGTCCCCAGAAGGTGATGGCACTCTGGGGGGCTGGTCTCCACCTGCTCCCAGCTGGGGTGGTGCTTGGATTGCCCCCAGTGTGTCTCTGCCAAGTGGGGTGACCCCTTCTGTCATGGCCAGCCCTTGGTGGTTCTGCCAGAGGCCACCACCACCACCTAGATGGCCCCCCTCTGCCATCTAGTCCCTTGGAGGGAGCCCCAGTCTTGGACCACACAGGGTCCATTCATATGCAGAACCCTAGCCTGATGGCTAGTTTTTGTCACCTCACAAGAAGCCAGAAATAAAGGGCATCTTTCAGGTCTCAGACACCTCCCCTGGGACATCCACCATGGCAGGGGCCAGGTGCTCCCCCAAACCCGCACCCCAGCCTGATGCCTCCCTGGCAGGGCACTCTGCCCTAGCCCCGAGTAAGCTCCTCTGGGGTGTGCCCGGGTCCATTTAGTCTCTTCAAGGAGTCCAGCTACCCTGGGTCCCTGTGTTTCTGAGGACAAGCCCTGGTGTCCCGTGGTCAGTGGGAGGCCGAGCTGCTGCTGGCCGGAAGCTGAAGTGAAGATGATCCTTCTCCCTTCCCCCAAGGATGATCCAGAAATAGTTCCCCTTGGGTTGGGAAAGCATTCTACATTCAGATGGTTTGGGCAGATGGGCTTTGGGCCTTGAGCTGGTTTCTTGATTGGGAGCGGATTTCTTTTCCTGATAAGACTCCACTTAGGCCCATGGGAGAGGGGGTCTCCCTATCCAGTGCGTCCAGCAGAGCCCAGGGGAGCTGGGACCCGGTTAGCCGGAGATGGGGGCAGGGGGCTGGCCAGGAAGCCCAGGGCTAGAGCTGCAGCTCCGGAAAGCCCAGTAGTCGCGTGGGGTGGACCCAGTTCCACCGCGGGTCCCCGGCGTGGGCTGGCCTGGGCCAGTGCCCTCTGACCCTGCGCTCTGCTCCTCACCTGCTCAGGCTCCGACAACTGTGATGAGAGAGCCTTCCTCGCAGTCAGCAGGAAGAGTGTGCCTGGGGGTGCCGACCCCAGAGACCTCTGCCAACCCCCAGCCCCCCACCGGTGTGGTTCTGGTCTGGGAGACCAGGTAGACAGCCTTTGCATTTCTGCCTCCCAGTTGGGCTCTGGAGAGAGAGGCTGGTGAAGTTTCCCTTTCTGTTTAGCTGGGGTTTTATGGTTTTTCAGAAAACAGGTTAACAATTAAGCTCATTAACCTCAGGGCCTCTGTTCCTATAAAGCCGGGCGAAATGGCTTCCTCCTCCAGCTTCTCCCGCTGGCTTTATAAGGCTGCAGTGGCCCAGAACAAGTGTTAGAGCTTGGGTCAGCCTTGGACCTCCAGGTGTAGACATCCCTGGGGTTCTGGACTGTCCTTTGCAGGTGGAGCGAGGGCGCACGAGAGGGCGGACAGAGAAGCTGCTGCCGGGCTTGGGGAGAGCAGCTGGGCTGGGCCAAGCCCTTGGTGCCTCGGAGCCAGCGTGGGTGCTGGGGCCAGAGCTGCGTGGCCGCCTCTCACTGGTGGTCAGTAGCCGCTTCTCTTTCTCTAGGGGGCTTTGCGCTGTGCACCATGAGGCGGTTCCTGAGGTCAGGACATGACCCTGCACGGGAGAGGCTCAAGCGGGACCTTTTCCAGTTTAACAAGGTAAGGGGAAGCACCGCATTGGCCACCCTCCATGGGCTGGGGCTGGGGCACTCAGGCGGCCTTCACCTGCACGGGGTGCTCCCCGGGCGCTGCCGGCTCACGGCACCCGACCCTGGAAATGGGGTCTGGTTGGCAGGCTTTCCTGGAAGAGGGCAGTGGGATCCCCAGGCGTCGGGACTCCGTGTCCCAAGTCTCACTGGCTGTGTGACCTCTGCAGATCACTCTGCCTCTTCCAGCCTCAGTTTCCCCACCTGTAAAATAAGGCTCAAACATCCTACGTCCTCATGGGGCTGTGAAGGAGGCTGAACCCTGCCAGGTGTAGTAGTGTTCCCGTGATGCCCGGTCTCTGAGGCAGTGGCCACAGCCCATGGCTGTCCCCTTTCTCCTCACATCGCCCCTACAGGAAAATACCGCTCTCCCTGCCGGCAGGCCACAGTGATTCCTGGGGCACTCTTGTGGCAGGCTCTACGCCTGGGTGAGTGGGGGAGAGGTGCCCGAGACTGTGTGCCAAGGCTGGCCTTTGGCTCCCCCAACCCCAGACCTGCTCCTAAGGCCCCCCGAAGCCAGAGCACCCTGCCACCCGAGATTGCAGGGAGGGCCCCAAAGCTCCACAAGACTTCCTCCTGGCGGCCGGGGCGCGAGCAGGCGGAGCTGGCCTATAAACAGGGGCGCTCCGTGCTTTATTAGCTCCGCAGCCACCTAGCAATCTGCCCGTTTCGGGGTAATTAGCCTTGCTTAGGTCCGCTTTGATCTAGGCCCGGCCCGCATGTCCAAGCTTCCCTCCGCCCCGGAAGGTGGCCTGCGGGAAGCAGAGTGCCAGGATGCCCAGGGACACCCGCCCCCCCAGGACATGCTGAGGGACAAGGCTTCCCCTCCAGCTTGGCCACTCAGACGCCAGGTGACCTGGTGCCTGGCCTCCATGGTGTCGGCATGTTACAGGGATTGTACAGTTAACGTGCGGTCCAGGAGCACTAGCTGCCCTTCTGGGAGCGGGGGCTGGGGGGGAATGGGGGCGGCCTCTCAGGGAGAGACACCCAGGGGCTTGTCTGAGGGGTGTGGAGGCACCCTGCTGTTTTCCTCTGGTTTGATGGTGGCAGGTGTGGCCCTGGAGCTTTGCTGAGGCCACTGGCCAGTTGGGGTGGGGGGCGTCCCTGAGTGAGCACCTCCTCCCACTGGCAGAAGGAAGCTGTGGGCAGGGTTTTGGGACCTTGGGAAATGGGGTACAGCTGTTAGGAATGGGAGATCTCGGGGACTGTGGGTGCTGGTCTGAGAACCTCAGCACCCTCCTGGGGGCAGGGGTGACCCCTGTGTGCCTTCATTGCCCCTGCTGACACCGAGAGATCTCACACCCCCAAAAGGTGGCCAATTCCAGTAGAAACCGGATAGACAGGCTCAGCAGAGGGAGGAACCCCCGCCCCAAGTTCCAACTGTGCAGCGGGGTGGGGCTGGGGTGGGGCTGGGACAGAGGACTCCGCTCACCCCCCATGCCCTGCAACGGGCGGCCCCCAAACTTGGCTGCCCCACCGCCAGGCCTGGCTGGGGGGAGGGGGAGGGGAGGCTCCTGGAATTCCTTCCTCCTTCCATTCCTGTGCAGCTCCTGGAAGACCAGCTGGGGCGGGGGCTGTGCGATCTCAGATAAGATCTTTGCCCTCCAGGACTTTTATAGTCCAGAAGGTGGGAGGGGGCCGATGGTCTGAAAGGCCACTTCCTGGGAGCCGAAGGGAGGGAAGGGAGGTGGGTAGGGTTGGTCTCATCTGGACACCAAGTGAACGTGGAGCCTGAAGGGTTGGGATGAGGGATGAGACCAGATCCTGGAATATTTAGAAACCTGGGTGATCCCACCCAGGCCAGCCCCTCCTCCTCCGCGGGCCCCCCTCCCTCTGCTTCCTGGTGTCAGGTTGAGGGAGCCTGGAACCTGGACGTCTGGGGCCTCACTGACCACCCATCGCTGTGGTGCGTTTTGAGCAGGGGAGTGCGCGATCCCATTCACAGTTTGGAAGATAAGCTTCTTTCTTTTTTTCCTTTAAATTGGTCTTTTTAAAAAGATTTTATTTATGGGCGCCTGGGTGGCTCAGTGGTTAAGCCGCTGCCTTCGGCTCAGGTCATGATCTCAGGGTCCTGGGATCGAGTCCCGCATCGGGCTCTCTGCTCGGCAGGGAGCCTGCTTTCTCCTCTCTCTCTCTCTCTGCCTGCCTCTCTGCCTACTTGTGATTTCTCTCTGTCAAATAAATAAATAAAATCTTAAAAAAAAAAAAAAAAGATTTTATTTATTTATTTATTTGTTTGAGAGAGAGACAATGAGAGAGGGAACACAAGAGCGGGGAGCCTGGGACTTAATCCCAGAACCCTGGGATCATGACCTGAGCCTGAAGGCAGATGCTTAAGCGACCCAGATGCCCCCATTTAATTATTTTTAAGGGGAGCATTGCAGTGACTGGATGAGGCCCAGACGGTGAGATGCAGGGAGAGCATTTAGAGAACAGGGTTTCTCAACCTTCTCACTGCTGACGTTTGGGGCTGGCCACGTGGAGAGGACGTTTAGTGACAAGAGGACGTTTAGTGACATCCCTGGCCCTGGGTCCCCAAGACGTACAACCAGAAATGTCTCTAGATGCTGCCCGGTGGCCCCTGGCTGAGGACCACTGGATTAGAGAACTATTTAGGGCATGAGGCCTTGTGTTGGGTAGGGATGTAGGAGTAAGGAGGGGTAAGGATGCGAGGTGGGTGTCTGGCATGACTTGGGGGGCTCCATCCTGGGCACGTCATGGTGCCAAGCCTTGGAGAGGGAGAAGCCCTGGGAGGCTGAGGAGCGGGTGAAAGGGAAGGTGGTGAGCTTGATTTGGACAGAAGAGCAACAGTGATGACCTCCATTGATAGGGAGTTCGGCCCAGGGGTTGGTTAGTGGTGCCAACCCCAGACCTGACTGCCGAGGTTCACCAGCTGGGTGACCTTGGCAAGTCACGTGTCTCCACAAGATGATAGAAGCAGGGACACCTGGGTGGCTCAGTCAGTGAAGCGTCTGCCTTCAGCCTGAGTCATGATCCCAGGGTCCTAGGATCGAGTCCCACATGGGGCTCCCTGCTCGGCGGGGAGCCTCCTTCTCCCTCTGCCTGCTGCTCCCCCTGCTTGTGTGCTCTCTCTCGGTCTTTCTCTCTCTCTCTGACAAATAAATAAAATCTTGGGGGTTAAAAAAGATGGTACAGGAGCTACTCCAGAGAGTTGGTGTGAGGATTACGTGAGTTAAGAACTAAGTTGAAAGGCCGATTCAGAGCACAGCTCTGTGGGCATTATCTGGCCTCAGGTTTGTGTTTGGGGAGCCTTGGAACCCGTGGTCTTTGCAGACAGCAGGATATGCAGAGCTGGCGCTGTGAGCCTCGGGTGGCCTGTCCGCGCAGGTGTCGTTCGCACGCAGGTGAAGGTCGGCCCGCTGACGGTGCCCACAGTTGGTAAAGCAGTGTCCAGACTGGACCGGTGGTCCCCGGGAAGAAGCCGTGTCTGTAGACAGATTGATTCCCTGAACCCTCCGCCAAACAGACAAGGGGTCCAAGTAGTGCCATGAGGAGGAGCCACGTGGCCTGGGGCCAGGTACCAGCTGTGCCGCTTGTCCACTGCATGACTGCGACACGTTACGGAGCCTCTCCGCTCTGCAGTTTCCTCATCTGTGAAACGGGTGCCTGGTCTCTGCGTCCAGTCGATTAAATCGCTTCGAATGGCACCTGGCACACAATTGGTGCCTCACCTCGCCTCGTGGCACCTCACAGCCAAGTGTCAGTCCCATTCTGTGGGTGAGAAAACTGAGGCCTCCAGGGCTCAAGCAGCCAGAGCATATGGGGGGGTGGGGTGGCGCCAGTCCCATTTCCCCACCAGCCGTGCTGGGAGGGTGGCGATGTCCCCTCCCTAACCTCAGTTTCCTTGCCTGTGAGGGAGTCTCCTGAGCCACTGGGGCCCAGATGAGGGGACTGTGGAGCCCACTGGACATCTCAGTGGAGAGGGAGTGATTTCAAGGGGACAGAAACTCGTGCCACGGTAAAACTCCTTCCTTGGAAATCCCTGGCGGCCACTCCCTCCCCTGGTAAAACCAGCCAGCTGATAAAGGCTCTGGGCCCTTCCTGCCTGGCCTGCCCACACTCCTCTCACCCCCAGTCCCCCGCCCCCCGCCGAACAAACAGTGTGTTCCTGACTGGCCACCCCTGTCCAGGACCAGGTTGCTTTGTCTTGGCTTTTTTGTGGCTGGTCCCCTGGTGTCAGGTGACAGCCACACAGGAAGGGCCAGGTTGCTGCCACCACCGGGAATCTGAGCTGACCACACCCAGTACAGGGCAGTGCCACCCATCCCAGCAGCTGGGCGTGCCCCCTGCAGCCCCAGGCAGCCCTCCTTCCAGCCCCCCAACAAGGGCCAGGGACTCCTCAGCCCTGGCTCGTGGCCAGCATCCTCCCCCGCTGAGGGCAAGCTGAAGGGCCCCCACTGTCTCCCTTCCGAGAACCTGCAGTGGGGTCCGGGAGCCAGCGTGAAACAGACAGGGCTTTCTTTCCCGCACCAGGCTAATGTTGCAGCTCGGCGGCTCCTGCAAATCTCTCCTTTCCCAGTTCCTGTCAAAAGAGTTTGTTGTTCTCTCCTCCCTTGGCAGAGGTCACCTGAGCCAGGTAGCAGGGCTGGGGCAGGGCCAGGTAGGCTGGATGCTGAGCTCAGGAGGAAGGGGAGGCTGGCCCCAGTGCGGGGGTGGGGGGAGGGGGTTCAGGCATTGGCAACCAGCCTCCCTCCCTCTGAACTGGAGAGAGCTCTGCTCTCCTAGCCGAGCCCCTGCCCCACTCCCTATCCTGGTGGAGGGATGATCTGGGACTGCAGTACGCCTTGGAAGTCCCACAGGAGGGAGCCGCTGGGACCGATCCCACTTCCTGGGCCCCATGTCCAGTGAGGGGACTGAGTCTTTAAAGGCTGTTAGAAGTTGGGGGATGGGACAGCCAAGGAAGGGGAGGACATCTGAGGTTGGGAGGACAGCTACCACTGGAGCACAGGCCAGACGTGCCCTGTAGAACCTTACTGCTTCTCCACGCTGCTCTGGGTTTCTGGCTCCTCCCCCGTTGACCTCTGTCCCTTTCCTTCCCCATTCCCAGCCTAACCCCCAGTCCTCTTGTAACTTGTAACACACCTCTTCCCTCCGTCTGTAGGCAGGTTTCAGGCCTCCTGTTGGATCGTAACTGCCTCACTTGGGGATTTGTGGGCTTTATTTGCATGTCCGCCTCTCCTCCCCAAGCTCCCCAGACCTGGGGGATCCCCTGTCACCACACTAACTACATTTGAACCCACTCTCTTGGTCCCTGACCAGGTAAGGGCAGCATGGCATTTCCTCCCCTCCTTTTGTTCTGGAAGGAGCCGTGGTCCCCTGGCACAGATGCCTGGAGGGTACAAGGGAATGATGGAGACCTTCAGAAGGCAAGCAGGCTGTGTGGGACAAGGCCCGTGTGCTCCGGGGGGTGAGCTGAGCCTTCCCGCTGAGCCTGACCATGGTCTAGAGGTTTGCTTTCAATCAAGCCTGTGCCTCTGGTGCAGTGCAGTCATTGGGGTCCGCCCAGTGATCGGATGGAAGTGAGGCTCAGAGAGGCAGAGGAACTCCCCCGTGTGCCAAGGCATTTTAAGTGGCAGAGAGGGCGATTCAGAGCCTAGTGGGCCTCAGTCCCTGTTCTTTCCAGCCTGTGAGAAAGAAGGTGGAGGTGAGAGTCAGGGGTGGTGGCAGTGTCCCCAGGACCCTGAAGGAAGTAAGGAGTAAGTACCAGAGATTGAAGGATAGGCCCAGCTTTTGTCTCCTCCAGAGCAGACGAAAGAGGCCAGCCTGTAATGGGAGCGATTGGGGCGGATGTTCGGAGAACTCCCCGCCAGGGGGTTGGTAGACTGGGTGGCCTGAGAGCCTGACGGAGAAACAAAGCCGCAGGCTGGTTCTCTTTGGTTTGACTTTGTCCTGAGGCAGAATTGTCTAGGGCAGTGCCTTAGCCCGAAAGGACTAGACTATGGGACACATATATAATGTAAAATATTCTAGCAGCTTCATTACATTTTTTAGGTGGGTGACGTTAACTTTGATATTATATCTTTGTTTAATCTAATGTATCTAAAATATTACTGTTTGCACATGTAGTCATTAGAAATTAATGAGGGTTTTCTAGGTGTTTTGTATGTTTTGTTTTGTATTTTAAGATTTTATTTATTCAGGGTGCCTGGGTGGCTCAGTGGGTTAAACGTCTGCCTTTGGCTCAAGTCATGATCCCAGGGTCCAGGGATCAAACCCCGCATCAGCCTCCTTGCTTGGCAGGAGCCTGCTTCTCCCTCTGCCTGCCGCTCCCCCTCCTCAAGCGTGTTCTCTCTCTCTCTCTCCCCCTTTCTCTCGCTCAAATAAAATCTTAAAAAAAAAAAAAAAAAAGATTTTATTTATTCATTTGAGAGAGAGCGCAGGCAGGGGGAGAGGCAGAGAGAGGAGAAGTTCCCATGAGTTGGGAGCCCCATGCCGGGCTCCATCCTAGGACCTGGAGATCATGACCAGAGCCGGAGCTACTTAACCATCTGAGCCACCCGGGTGCCCCCTCCCCCCGGTCCCCGCCTTAATACAGAATCTTTGAAATGCTAAGTGTTATTTCACATTTACAGCGTATTTCAATTCAGACACAGACCTTTCTGTGGAGCTACATAATCTGTAGTTAGAGCTGGAAGGTGTGCGGCTGGAAAGGGAGAGTCACGGTGTGGTCTGCCTGACTCCAGCCCCTGTGCCTTTGGGATCCAGCAGCATACCTGGAAAGTTTTCCAGCGACTGAACTGGGCAGCCATTCTTAAAGCTAAGTTAATTAAAATTAAATTAAAATTTCCATTCCTTGGTGGCCACACCGCAGGGGCTCAGTATCTCTACACAGCTCATGGCTGCCACACTGGGTGGCCCAAGGCATGCGTCTCCCCCTGGGCACAGGGCTCCTTCCTGCAGGACATTTTCCCCAGACTCCTCCAAATTCCAGAGGCTTTTCACCCCCACTCTGCTCCTAACTGGGGTGAGAGAAAAATGCCACCATCCCAGGAACCTTTTCTTGGGCCCTGGCTGCTGACTTGGCCGAGGCTCCAGCAACCTGAGGCCGGCCGAGGCCTACCCGAGGGCCCTGGGGGAGCTGGTCCCCACATGCACCATCACGTGCCCTGCCCTCCTTTTCCTGGGAAATGTTTACATTCCAGACACTGTGCTATCTCCCCAAGGCTTTTCCAGGCGCTGCATTTTTTACATAGCTGAACGGGGACCTGGGCTGGCCAGGGGGGCTCCTGCTGGGTCACTCCTCCTCTCCAGTCTGTCCCGTCTAGGTATAGCCATTTGTAGGGCAGACTAGTTCCTGGCAAAGAGCCAGGGAAGGGGGGGCTGCTACAGCCATGTGTCCCCAGATTAGCTGTCTCTGGAACTCCCCTCCTCGGCTGACCCCACCTCAGGGCCGCCTTCCATGAGCCACTGGACTGGATGGGACAGGCCAGCAGCCAGCAGTTGGGTTTGCTAAACTGGTGTGCCCACTGTCACCAGGACTTCTCTCTTTCTGCTCCTTTGGACCTGATGGGACAGCCAGGGGAAGCCCAGAGGGGGGCCCTGGGCCTACGGAGAGCCGCCTCACTGGTGCAACCTTCTTTCTGCAGGGCAGAGCCTCCATTGCTTTTTTGTTTTTGTTTTTGCTTTTAAAGCCTTTTATTTATTATTTGACCGAGAGAGACACAGCGAGAGAGAGAACACAAGCAGGGGGAGTGGGAGAGAGAGAATCAGGCTTCCCCCTGAGCAGAGAGCCCGATTCAGGGCTCGATCCCAGGACCTGGGATCATGACCTGAACCAAAGGCAGACGCTTAACGACTGAGCCACCCAGGCGCCCCGAGTCTCCATTGCTTTAAAAAAAAAAAAAAAAAAAATGTAAAGCATCTGGCTGGCATCCTTTGCCGTGCTCTGATCTAGCCCTACACGTTCCGTATCCCCTGGAGTGGGAGGCAGGGGGCAGGGAGCGCTACGTGAGAACAACAAAAAACCTCCCCGAAGATGGTTTATCAGTCCAAGTCTGTCGTATATACATCCATACTTTTTAAGCCTGTAATTCCACTCCTGGGGCACCTACCTAAGGAAATAGTGAGTTGTAGGCAAAGATAGGAGGGGTCCGAGGAAGGTCATCAATGCAGCTGGTGGTGGTGAGCCCTATAGAAACAGGAAGTGCTCACCAACAAAAGCCTAGCGGGTTTGGGTGCCTGGACATAGGGAACATTCCTTAGCTGTCTGTTTTTTGTTTCCTGTTTTTTGGGTTTTTTTTTTTTTTTTAAGATTATTTATTTGAGAGGGAGATCCAGCACTTGTGCAGGGGGTTGGGGGTGGGGCAAAGGGAGAAGGAGGGAGAGAGAATCCCAAGCAGACGGCCCACTGAGTGCAGAGCCCCACACAGGGCGATCTTGGGATCGAGACCCGTGCCAACATTAAGAGTCAGACGTGTAACAGACTGAGCCCCGCAGGTGCCCCTCCACAGCCATTTAAAAGTCACTTCGGTGCTTTGGATGACTTGGGCTGGCTGCAGGCGGGCAGACAGGCTACGTAGCTCTGTGCGTATGCACACAGCTGTGGGGCACCACCCCAGTCCACTCTCTGTGTTAAGTGTAGACACACCAGTGTATGGTCACAACACAAGAAAGACTCACAGACACCAAGGGTCACTTCAGTCGTGGGGGCACGGGTGATTTTTGTTTTGTTTTTCAAACTCCTTTCTACGTTCCAAGTTGTCTACAATGTGTATTCTGTAGTAAGAAATGAGCGAAAGTGTGTGTCTGCAACAAAACTCCAGAAGCTTCTCTGGAAGGGTAGTGGAAAACCGATGGTAGCAAAGGTACCGGCGTTCAGGGCTGGAGGAGCCTTGGACGGCCAAGAGCCAGGAAAGGCTGCTGTGGGTCCTGTCCGCCCGCAGGGACTGGCCCAGAGCTGCGGCACAGCTGGGCTAACTGAGCCGTCTGGTCCTCCACTGTGCCAGTCCCCAGAGCTACCCTCGCCCCCACACCCCCCCAGGAAGACTGGGTCGGTCACTCACGGTGTAGGCAGTGGAGGAACCAGGTCCGAGTTCCTGGCAAGCGTCAAGTGGCCAGTGTGGTGTCAGGGGAGTGTCCCAGGGATGGCCAGGACAGGCCAAGGACTGGGTCAGAAATGGGTCGGGGATTGGCTCTGCACTCAGGTGTCTGGGTAGGAACCTGAACATGACTGACTTCGTGCTCCTACCTGCTGGGGGGCTCTGTGCTGCAGCTCCCCTGTCCCGTGCCGGCTCTCCAGCCGCACGGGGCCAAGGGGACTTGTCTGCAGGTCCGTGCCAAGCTGATTCTTGTTACAGACGGTGGAGCACGGCTTCCCACACCAGCCCAGCGCCCTCGGCTACAGCCAGTCTCTGCGCATCCTGGCCATCGGCACCCGCTCCGGAGCCGTCAAGCTGTATCCTTTCTGTTCCCCCGGCTCCCGGCCGGTGGGGCCCTGGAAGGGGCACGGGCCCTGGCCTTGGTGGGATTCAAACTAAAGCAAGTTGTAGATGAGCCCTCCTGTTCCTGGGATGGTTCACATACCCTCTTGGGAGTCAGCCCTGGATGCAGTAAATGGAGGAAGGTTGTTTTGTTTTGTTTTTCCCTTTCTCCCAGTTAGCAGACTGGTCCCAGGCGGCCTTGGGCGAGAGGAGCAATGCTAAGGTTTCCACCTTCTGCCCCACCGTGCGCGCCCGCGTGTCTGCACAGGCACACCAGCGAGAGTGGACTTGTGGTTAGCACGGACAGTCCTCCTCTGGCCTGAGGCTGGACATGGTCCAAAAGGGTCATCCTCCATCCAAAGCATTGGTTCTGGAACATTTCAGAAGCAAGCCCGTAGTTCCAGGACGGAGGATCACTCACCGCTTGGGTCCTCTGGCTGGCCTGGACTACAAGTCCGAGAGCTCCCCAAACCCGACATCCCACCCGAGCCCCTAGAGTGAGCCAGGGTGGCACCTGGGAGAATTGGGAGATGGGGGACCACCATGGAGAGCACAGCCGGACCCTCCCCGGGGGAAGCTGTGACTCCCCCTGTTCCTCTGGGTCAGGTCGAGCAGGGGAGACGGCTGCCCCCAGTGGGCTGACGTAGGCTGTAGGGGGTGTGGAACTCTCTCTAAGCTGGTTAATCATTGCTGGGCCCCAGCCATATCCTGGTCACCAGTCCCCGGAGCGGGAACTCATGGCCAAAGCTGCTGGGGGCAGGCCCTGGGGGGAGGGGATGCCCGGTCTCAGGTGCCACCTTGTGGTAACTGATGGGTCTTTTGCAGCTCAGGTGATGGGGGCAGGGGGAGGCTGTAGCAAGCAGCGTGGCCCTTGCCAGGGTAAGGTGTGTCTCCTCCCTCCCCGCACCCCCCGCACCTGCCTGGCTGGAAAAGCTCCCCCTGATTGGAGCTAGCCCCAATGGTGTCACATCACCACGAGCCACACGAGCCACATGCCCCTCAGGCCGGGGCCCCTGCTGCCTCCACCCCCTCACCCCAGGCCCCATCTTGGGGGACAGTGAGCCTGTCTGTGTCGCTGAAGTATTTATATTCTTGCCACACGGGCCCAGAGGTCCTTGCCCTTGAGCATTGAGCAGGACTGGGTGGTATCCTGCGTTCTGGAGCTTTCCTGAGCCCGCTGCCTGTAGCTATGGTGCCCCAGGGGTGGAGTTCATGGGGCTGCATCGGGAGACGAACGCTGTGGTACAGATCCACTTCCTACCTGGCCAGGTGAGGGGACCTCCACGCCGCGTACCTCACGCATCACTTGGTAGGGGTGTACAGAGGCATTTGGTGGCCCTGGGTTTGGGTCTGCTGGGAGGGCTGGGAACCGCTCCCCTTTCCCCAGCTTCGGGTGCATGGACCACCCAAAGAGCTGCCGGGGGTCTTTTGGTTCTGGGCTCTCTGAATCAACCCGCGCGGGATGGGCGAGAGGCCGCGGTGAATGCCGGCCCCTCCATAGCGAATGAGACGGCGCGCTCCGGGTTCCCGCCATCCCCTCCCTAGTGCCAGCTGGTCACCCTGCTGGATGACAACAGTCTGCACCTGTGGAGCCTGAAGGTCAAAGGCGGCGTGTCAGAGCTGCAGGAAGATGGGAGTTTCACGCTGCGTGGTCCCCCGGGGTAAGGACTCGGTGCCCGACCCCTCCCTTGCAGCCTGACCTGCCCGCCCAGCTCCAGGGTGGGATCACCCTTTGAAGGTCCTGTGGCGCCCTAGGTGGGCCCCCCAGTGGTTTGAGCTGATGCAGCCCCTCCTGCTGGTGTTCTGTTGGCACGGGTGGGGCTGCGGCCTGGCTCCCTCCTTCCCCACGCAGTGTCTACACAGGAGGCTCTGGAAGGGGCATTCTGCCTCCCAGCCCAAGCCCAGGTCCTCCACCATCTGTCTTCTTGGGAGGAAGTCATCAGTATATTTATCCTGGCCCCCGACAACCATTAAAGGACCCCATTAAAGGACCTCACAGGCCTGCTTTCCCTAGGCATGGCCTGTGCTGGGGCCTCCCCTGCCAGGGTAGCAGCCGGCTCACCGGCAGCCGTTCCGTCCTCAGGGCTGCCCCCAGTGCCACACAGATCACCGTGGTCCTGCCGCACTCCTCCCGCGAGCTCCTCTATCTGGGCACTGAGAGCGGGAATGTGTTCGTGGTGCAGCTGCCGGCCTTCCGCACGCTGGAGGACCGGACCATTAGCTCGGACGCCGTGCTCCAGCAGTGAGTCTCCGACGCCTGCCACGGGGAAGCCACCCGCTCTGGCCGGCCAGGGCCTTCTTTCTTCTGTGCCAGTAATGTCTCAGGGGCCTCTAATTTCTCTCCTGGGAAGCCTATAGGGATGGAGGAGAGACTCTCAGCTCCCCACCTGGCCCCTAAATGGAGACTCTGACTCCATCGAGTGTCAGCGTCACAGCGCTTTCCAAAGGTCTGGGGGATAATTTGTCATTTCATTTAGAGGTGAAGGAAATGAGGCTCCTCGTGGTTGTTGCACGTCTGTTGTTCTTCGCGCTGCTGCCGTGAATTTCAAAAGCCCGGGGGCTCCTCACCAGGGCAGATGGGGCCCAAACCTCACTGTGTCAGGAGAGGCATCTTCTGGGGAGGCGTAGGCTTTGGAGTCTGTGGCTTTCATTTGCCAGCAGGCCCCGTGGCCTAATCCTGGACAGCCATGACCCTGTAGGCTTCTTCAGGTGATCCCAGAGGCTTTGTCCCGTGATGATGATGTCTGCCACAGAGAGGGTGTCAGAGCAGGTGTGGGTGTGAAGAGCGGGGGCTGGGGCCCAAAGGAGGAAGAGGTGAAGGGTTAGCCACGGTGGAATGTTCTGCAGTTTCACGGGATGGAGAGGAGGCCAGGGTCCTCCGAGGGGAAGCTGCTTCAGGTTTGAGCCGGTGGGACCCCGTTCCTTCCAGTGCAGGCTTTAGGCTTCCAACTCGCTCCAAAGGGCCCTTTGTCCAGGCTGGGGTGGGAGGCTTCCTGCTTGGGGCTGGGTCTCTCCAAGCACACACCTGTGTGTTTCCACCCAGCAGGGTAGAGTCAAGCCAACCAGGTGGTGGTCAGAGCAGAGCTGTCTGCAGGTCAGTGGGCATGGCGGCTTCTCAGCCTGGCCACCTATTCTGTGGGCAGGCCTGCGGGAGGCATTGCTCCTCAGGTGGCCGTGCCCGCACCCACCTCACTCTGCTGGTAGAAGTCTGACTGGGGGCATCCCCCAGTCTGAGTGCCCTGGGAACCCCCTGCTGCCAGTCTGAATCCTCGTTGTAAATGAAAAGAGGTTTGGCTTGGTTGGGCTCCTAGAAACGCCCTGGGGGTCCAGGCTGTTTGCCTTGCCTTCTCTGGTCTGGTCTGAGGTGTTGGCTCTGGGTCCAGTGCCTGCCACCTCGTGTCCTCTGTTGGCTGCAGCATCTCCAGACTTCACATCAGCATTCCAGGCCCAGAGAAGGAGGAGGGGGTCAAAGCTCAAGGCCAGTCCCACTCACGTAGAGTTTTGTTTAGTGGGTTTTAAAAACTTCTCTTATGAAACACCACCTCTACGCAGAAATGCACTAGGCTTTGCCGCCCGCTCCCTGGAGCCCCCACACACGCGTCCCAGTCCTGAGCCCCTCCCTGGAGGTCCCTGCCTTCTCCTTCCTGTAGCCCCTCCCCACGGGTTTGCATCCTTAAGTTTCTGTCCTCACTGCCCTGTCCTGTGCTCGGCTCCCCGCTCAGCAGTGTGGCCTCTCGATCCTGCTGCACTGCCACATCCACGCGGTGTGCATCAGTGCCCCGAGGTCGGTCCCGCCCGCTGGTGGCAGCAACATCATGGCCTCACCGCGCTTCCGTCCACCAGGTTGCCCGAAGAGGCCCGCCAGCGGCGGGTGTTTGAGATGGTGGAAGCTCTGCAGGAGCACCCCCGCAACCCCGATCAGGTCCTCATCGGCTACAGCCGGGGCCTCATTGTCATCTGGGACCTGCGGGCCAGCCGCGTGCTCTGCCATTTCCTCAGCAGCCAGGTGGGCCATGCGGGGCAGGGGGTGGGGGGCAGGGGCTGTGCCGCCCTCCCAGACAGCCCTGTGCTGAGGCCTGGGGGTGCCGGTGTCGGCAGCAGCAGCACCCTGATCCCGGCCTGCGCCCTCTCCCTCTCCTCCCCTGCAGCAACTGGAGAGCGTCTGCTGGCAGCGGGACGGCCACGTGATTGTCAGCTGCCACTCCGATGGCAGCTACTGCCAGTGGCCCGTTTCCGGGGACGCCCCACAGCCAGAGCCTCTGCGCAGCTGCATGCCTTATGGTCAGTGCTCCGCCCGCCCCATGGGGCAAGCCCTGACCTGTCACCGGGACCCCCATCCGCTGGCAAAGCCGTGTCCTGTGCTCCCGGTCTGTCCTTCCAATTTTGGGGTGCAGGCGCGTACCTCCTAGCGGCAAAGCTGGTGCCCCAAGAAGTGAAGGCTTTGTCCAGAGCCATGCAGTGGGTTCTCCGCTGCTGTTCGTGGCTCTGTCGGGGGGCGGCTCAGGGAGGGACTTCTGAGCACAGGGCTGCTGTGCGTGTGTGGGCATGAAGTGTTTGTGCCCTACGGACCCTGGAGCCGACGGCCGAGTTCAGGCTGGTTCCTTTAGTGGGGCGCCTGGGGGACTCCATCAGTTTAAGCACCAGCTCTTGATCTCAGCCCAGGTCTTGGTCTCAGGGTCGTAAGTTCAGGCCCCATGTTAGGCTTCAGTGTGGGACCTACTTTAAAAAAAAAAAAAAAAAAGATCAGTGTGAGACTCTGTAAAGAGTTTCTGCAAGCTGGTTCCTTTCTTGTAGGTCCTTTTCCTTGCAAAGCCATTACCAAAATCTTCTGGCTGACCACCAAGCAGGGGTAGGTATCCGTGCTCTGTCCTTGTCCCAGTCTGCAGGCTTCCTGGGCGGCTGCTCTGGCCTCTGCTTGCGGCAGGCAGCATCTAGGGACGGCCTCAGGGTCCCGCACGGCAGCAAAGGGAGAGCCGGCCACTCCGTACTTCTCATGGCTAATTCCTGAGCAAGCATTCTTGACCTTTCCCTCCACCCTCCCAGAGAGATGATCCGGATCAGCAGGGTTCAAACTCTGTTGTAGCAGGAGACCTGTTTCTTCAGGCACAGACATACAGGGAGATCCCACATACGAGCAGCCACGGGAGCGGGTGGGGGCCGCTGCCTGAAGCAGAGGCTCGGGAGCCACACTTCACGCCCACGTTCTCCTGGGTTGTTGTGATCAGGAAGTGATGAGGGTCCACCCCACCCCTCACGGGGACCTTGAGTGAGTGCTGACCTCGAGACTGGCGTCCCTCCTGGTCCTGCCCCTTCGGTCCCAGGACAGCCCAAGCTGCTAGCTCAGCCGGGGGTTCTCTGAGCTCGTGTTGGGATCCCCAGGCCAGCCCACGGTTCTTCTGTGCCGGCCAGGTTGCCCTTCACCATCTTCCAGGGCGGCATGCCTCGGGCCAGCTACGGGGACCGCCACTGCATCTCGGTGATCCACGATGGCCAGCAGACTGCCTTCGACTTCACCTCCCGCGTCATCGACTTCACTGTCCTCACTGAGGCGGACCCTGCGGCGGGTAGGCGGGCGTCGGGGATGGGTGTGGAGGGCTGGCCTCCGGGAGGTGCAGGGGTGTGGCCCGCCTGTTCTCAAGCCCGCCGCTGCCCGAGTCCCTCACCCCTACCGCACCCCTCTTGGGGCCTTTACCGCACACGCGCACACACACACACACACACCCACGCGCGCGCGCGCGCACACACACACACACACACACACACACCTGGCTTCATCCTTGCCGGCCACACCTCACACACCCTGAGCTCTCTCTGGCCTCACCTGCCTCTGACGGGACTTAGCCAGAAGAGGGCAGATCTGGCCTGTTGGGTTGAACAGCACCCAGCCGAGAGGCCAGGAGGTCCTGGCTTGGACTCATGAAGTCCTCCCTTTCGTGGGGTGGGGCAGAGGCCAAGACGGCAGAGCCCTGTGTCAGTCTCATGAACTGGTGACAGGCAAGACTGGAAAGGGCTGGTGTGGAAATCTGGAGAGGAGGCCGGTCAGGAGATTGCCACGAGGGTGTGCCTCCCCTCCACGTGAGTCTGGCCTGGTGATGCCAAGGCCTCCCGGTAAGGGGTCGGGCCTGCTCAGGACACCCGGGCCCATTTGGAGGGAGACTCGAGCCTGCTTCCCAGCCCCTTCCCTCCATGCACCTGGTGGGGGTGCTAGTTGTAGGGTCCATTCTTTCGGGTTCTCTACAGAGTCCTATGTGAATAAAGACAACGTTATTTTTTCCTTTCGGAGCTGTATACCTTTTATTTCCTTATCATGCCTTATTGCATGGGCTAGGGCTTGTGGAGCAGGGGAGAGAGGGGCCCTCGGCCTTATTCTTGATCTTAGCGGGAAAGCTTCCCATTTCTACCATCAAGCTACGCAAGCTGTAGCGTCGTTGTAGGTGATCTCCACCAAGGTGACAAGTTCTCCTCCTCCTACTTTACTGAGAGCTTATCATAAACCGGTGTTAGGGTCTGTCGGATGCTTTCCCTGCATCTACCGATACGATCCTGTGTTTTCCTTTAGCCTGTGCGTGATGGCTTCCGTTCATTGACATTCCCACATTGAGGTAGCCTCGTGCACCTGCGATGAGTCCCGCTTGGTCGGTCATGGGGGGTCCTTCTCTCTGTACTCTGCCGGATCTGGAGCTTGTTTTTAAAATGCACGTTCTCTGAGTATAACCCTGGAGCTTCAGATTCTGCGGGGCTGGGCGGGGGAAACTGCTTCCCGTGGCTCCCACAGCTCCTAACACTCCCACCTCCGTCCCCACCTGTCCCCTAGCCTTTGACGACCCCTGTGCCCTGGTGGTTCTGGCCGAGGAGGAGCTGGTGGTGATTGACCTGCAGGCGGCTGGTTGGCCCCCGGTGCAGCCTCCCTACCTGGCCTCTCTGCACTGCTCTGCCATCACCTGCTCCCACCACGTCTCCAACATCCCCCTGAAGCTGTGGGAGCGCATCGTTGCCGCGGGCAGCCAGCAGCACACGCACTTCTCCACCATGGTAGGTCCGACACGAGCCCCGGCCCTGCCTGGGGTCAAGTTCGCCCACGGACTTCTGGTCTCCTTCTTCAGGAGTGGCCCATTGATGGTGGCACCAGTCTGGCCCCAGCCCCTCCCCAGAGGGACCTGCTGCTCACGGGGTAGGCAACGTCATGGCATCTTCCTGCCAAGTAGACTGCGCGGGGTGGGAGCAGAGCAGGGTGCGGGCCAGTCCTAGCATCGCCCCCCCGCCGCCCGCCCCACCTCCCCGTGACTGGCAGGTGGACTCCGCCCACAGGCATGAGGACGGCACCGTGCGGTTCTGGGACGCCTCCGGCGTGTGCTTACGACTGCTCTACAAGCTGAGCACGGTCCGGGTGTTCCTCACCGACACAGACCCCAGCGACAGCCTCAATGTCCAGGGCGAGGATGAGTGGCCCCCACTCCGCAAGGTGAGGCCAGGAGCCTGGAAACCAGGGAGGGCAAGGACGGACTGGGTCTGGCACCTTCAGTCACCTGCGGCCCTCCCCTCCATCGTCAGGTGGGCTCCTTCGACCCCTACAGTGATGATCCCAGGCTGGGCATCCAGAAGATCTTCCTCTGCAAATACAGCGGCTACCTGGCTGTGGCAGGCACGGCGGGGCAGGTAAGAAGGCTGGGGTGGGGGGCAGGGCAGCTAGGAGGAGTGGTCAGGTGACTTTGGGCAGTGTCCAGGGGTTAGAGGGCAGCAAGGAAAGGAGCCAGTCTCCTGAGTGCCCATGGATGGTTGTCACCGAGATTGTCACCTGTCCCTGTGGCTTGGGGCGTCTCCCAGTGGGGAGGGATTGCCTGGTCCCCATAGAGAGAGGCCTGTGGGATGACCGACTCTCCTCCAGAAGCCAGGATTCAGGACCAAGGGTTGGACAGAGGCCTTCTGGCTGTCCTCGGGCCCTGGGACTGGCCATGGGTCCCAGGTCCTTCACTGTCCACCTTCAGGGTCCCTGTGGTCCCAGGGTTCCTTGGTGCCAGAAGTGGCTCAGCCCACCTGCCCCCCCCCCCCCCCCAGGTGCTGGTGCTGGAGCTGAACGACGAGGAGGCGGAGCACAGCGTGGCGCAGGTGGAGGCGGACCTGCTGCAGGACCAGGAGGGCTACCGCTGGAAGGGCCACGAGCGCCTGTGCGCCCGCCCGGGGCCCGTGCGTTTCGAGCCCGGCTTCCAGCCCTTTGTGCTGGTGCAGTGCCAGCCCCCGGCTGTGGTCACCTCCTTGGCCTTGCACTCCGAGTGGCGGCTTGTGGCCTTCGGCACGAGCCATGGTTTTGGCCTCTTTGACCACCAGCAGCGGCGGCAGGTCTTTGTCAAGTGAGCAGCCTCCCCGGGGCGTCTGGGGCCTGGAGCTAGGGTTGTCGCTGGGCTCTTACCCCTGGGCCCTGGCAGCGCGGATGACCGGATGTGTCGTCCCCCCCCCCACCGCCCCCAGATGCACGCTGCACCCCAGTGACCAGCTAGCTTTGGAGGGCCCACTGTCCCGTGTGAAGTCCCTGAAGAAGTCCCTGCGCCAGTCCTTCCGCCGGATACGTCGGAGCCGGGTGTCCAGCCGGAAGCGGCGGCCAGCTGGTCCCTCTGGAGAGGTAAGGCTGTGACCAGCCATGAGCCCGGGAGAGCTCTGAGCAGCCCGCAGCGGGTCCACACTAGCCCCTTCTCCCACACTCTGTGGCCACGCTGAGTAGGTTCCCGCCCTGCCACCCTGCCCGCCAGCCCTGTGGCCTTGGCTACATCACACCGCATGTCTGTGCCTCACCTTCCCCAAGCGTAAAGGGCCAGGCCCTCAGGAAATATGACGGTGGTGGTGTGATGGGTTGGTGGTGAGCAATCCCGTGTCCCCAGAACGGGGAGGCCGGAGCCCCCGCTCAGGCCCGGCCCCGCCCGCTGCAGGGACAGGAGGGGGCGGCCAGGCCCGAGCGCGCAGGGGTGCAGAGCATGGAGCTGGCTCCGGTGCAGCGCAGGATCGAGGCCCGCTCGGCGGAGGATTCCTTCACGGGATTCGTCCGGACCCTCTACTTCGCTGACACCTACCTGAGGGACAGTGAGTGGCCAGCCTGAGGCGGGGGGCCCAGGAGAGCACGGCCTTGGCCCAAGGGCATGTTGGAGGCTGCTGCCTGCCCTGGCTGGGAGGACCCTTCCACTTGGGAGCACTTGGGAGCACAGGGAACCGGGACCCCCTGCCTGCATCTCCAAGGCAGATTGCGCTGGCTTCGTACTCAGGCTCCGCCACGCTCTCGGAGTGTGACCTGGGACATGTCACTTTTCCCCCTGTCACATGCCTGCTGGTGTCCAGTGGGCTCTGCAGAAGCTCCCCTGTGGCCTCCTACCAGGGCAGGGATGGTGGGGCAGGGACGAGGGTCTTGCAGGTCAAGCTATTCTGGATTCAAGATGATCTGTGCACGGGGCCCCTGCTTGTCAGCCTTCCCAGCTTTGCCTTTCTACACCCCAGGGGGTAGGCAGGACCCACAGCCATTCCATTTTACAGGGGAGGAAACTGAGGCTTCCAGAGTTTGCCAACTTGGCCTTGGAGTCACACAGGTAGTGAGAGGCATGGCCAGGACCTAAGCCCAGGTCACCGGGCTCCACCAGACCCGCAGAACCGTGGGTTAGGTACAAACCTTTGCCTCTTGGCAGGCTCCCGCCACTGCCCCTCGCTGTGGGCCGGCACCAATGGGGGTACCGTCTACGCCTTCGCCCTGCGCGTGCCCCCCGCCGAGCGGAGAATGGACGAGCCTGTGCGGGCAGAGCAGGGTGAGTGCTGGGCAGAGGGAGAACAGAGGGTGCTCCTCTGCCTAGGTTTGGGGGGGTTGGCACCTCTAGCCTTGCCCTCACCCCACCACTTGCCTCTTGCCCTGTAGCCAAGGAGATCCAGCTGATGCACCGAGCGCCCGTGGTGGGCATCCTCGTGCTGGACGGACACAACGTGCCCCTTCCCGAGCCCCTGGAGGTGGCACATGACTTATCGAAGAGCCCGGACATGCAGGGAGGCCACCAGCTGCTCGTGGTGTCAGAGGAGCAGTTCAAGGTGCTGCTCGGGTACAGGCAGGCCCCCTGGGAATCCTGGGGGTGTCTGGGGAGCTCAGAGGACAGGCTGCTTGTGGTTTCTGCAGTGGACGTGTGCAAGGCCACTGAGGCACAGAAGAAGAGGGCTCCAGGGTCAGCGTGGGGGGGGCACTAAAGCAGGACCTGTGTCTGTGGGAGGGACAGTGAGCGCAGACATGGAAATAAGAAGGCCCGGCCTCCTTGCGGTCCGAGTCCAGGGGCTGCAGGGCTGAGCGCCAGGGGGCGCCCAGAGAGGGGGCCGACTTCGCTGGGAAGGGGGGGGGGGCTATCTGCCGGGGAGCCAGGCCGTGTAGCCGAACCGGGCAGGGAAGCCAGAAGTCCTCGCTTGGCTGGACGGCGCACGGGGGGCTGTGGTCAGGCCGGGCTGCGAGCTGTGCCCTTGCCCCCAGGTGTTCACGCTGCCCAAGGTGAGTGCCAAGCTGAAGCTGAAGCTGACCGCCCTGGAGGGCTCGCGGGTGCGGCGGGTCAGCGTGGCCCACTTCGGCAGCTGTCGAGCCGAGGACTACGGGGAGCACCACCTGGCCGTGCTCACCAACCTGGGCGACGTGCAGGTGGTCTCGCTACCCCTGCTCAAGCCGCAGGTGCGGTACAGCTGCATCCGGCGCGAGGACGTCAGCGGCATCGCCTCTTGTGTCTTCACCAAATACGGCCAAGGTGGGTCCAGGGCAGGCGCGGGGGGTCCTCTGCTGGGGAGTGTATGCGGTGTGGGGGTCCCACCGGGCAGCCAGGCGGGAGGTACCTCAGCTGAGGACTTCGAGGGAGGCTCTAGCCCCTCATACCTCCTGTGGGGGTGGGGGGGTGGGGGTGTCCCCTCGGCAGCTGCCAGGCCCAGGAACCGGGGGCCGGCCTTACCTGCCCGGCCTCTCCTTCCCCTGCCCGCAGGCTTCTACCTGATCTCACCCTCAGAGTTCGAGCGCTTCTCTCTCTCCACCAAGTGGCTGGTTGAGCCCCGGTGTCTGGTGGATTCAGCAGAGACCAAGAGCCACAGCCGCCCCCGCAATGGATCAGGCCCAGAGAAGGCCTTGGACCGAACCAGGTCAGCGGGACAAGTGGCCTGCGGCTGGCCAGAGATTCCCCTCCCTGGTGAGCTAAGCGCACCCCCCACGCTCCTAGCTCTGGCTCCCCAGCAGCCCCATGCCCTGTCGTAGGGCCTCCCTCCCGCGCAGTTTGCCATCCCCAGCAAGGCTCGGTTTACTGCCCAGGCTCAGGGTGGGCTTGGTAAGCTGACCTCATTCTTCATGGGATCGGGGCTTCCTGAGCCGGAATGAGGAGCCTCATCTCCCCCCAACCCGCCTCCATCCTCACCATCTCTCTCCCCACAGGAACTCGGGGAGCCAGAGTGACGGAGAGGGTAAGACGGGCTTCCCTGTGTACACGGGTGTGGGGGGACAGAGGCACTGTAATACTCAGGCCCAGACCCAGACCGAAGAGGATGGAGGGGAGCCCCAGGCCTGCAGGGGGTGTGCAGGCTGGGTGGAAACAGCATCCCTTCCAGTCCTGAGCTCTGGGCTCTGGCACTCCTGCTCCAAGGGAGCTGGGGCAGAGAGGCCCCAGGGCTCGCCTGACTTGGCCTCTGCCTTTCAGAGAGAAGGCCCGGCCGAGTGATGGAACATGCTCTGCTCAATGATGAGAGTGAGTTGGGGCAGGAGCTGGCGGGCTGCTGTGAGGAATGTCCCAAGGGAAACATGGAAGACCAGGATAGAAGGGAGGGCCACTACCCTGAGGGGGCAGACCCGTCCAACACCCCGCCAGTAGAAGGGGGCAGAAACATTTGTGTCTGGCCCGGTCTCTGCTGGCGTCACCACGCCTCTGTCCCCCCCAATCCTGCAGGGGTCCTGAAGGAGATCCAGAGCACCCTAGAGGGAGACCGAGGGTGAGTTGCTGCTCGGGCCTGTGAGATGGGCCCTGCGGTGCCAGGAGATCTCTGGGAGTGAGGGTCCTCGTCTGCCCTCCCCAAGGTTCCCATGGATGGTGACTATCCTGTCTCTGCCCATGCAGGAGCTATGGCGATTGGCGTTCTCAGCGAGTGGCCGTGGGGTACAGTCTCAGCAATGGAGGAGGTAGGCAGGGGCTCTGGACACTGCTGCAGGGCTGGCGGGCAGCTGGGAAGGCACGCCTCCTCACACGGAGGGAGAGGAGAAGGTGCCCACACGGGTCCCAGGGGTCCTGAAAACCTCTACCTCTGGGCTCCAGGTGGGGGACGGAGGCCGCTGGCCTGCCCAGGAGACTCTGAGCCGTTGCTCTGTCTCTTTCCACAGCAGAATGAGCAGGTCGTGGGTCGAGGCCGCACCACGAACACACACTACTGAGGGCTCTCCCCGGGGCCCGGCCCCGCCTGCGAGGACCATGCCCTGGGCTGCGCCAGGGGCTGGAGCTGACCCCAGTGTCCGGCCTGCTGCTGCTCTTGGCCTTGGGAGAGGTGGGACCCCGGGGCTGTGGGGCTGCCCCTCCTAGGCCTTGTCTGTCTTGGTTCTTTTGTCAATGTTGCACAGTTTTTACTTCCTCCCCTTTTTATAGTGGGCTGGGTTTTAAATTATAAATTTTAATTGCCTCTGGGTGAAAAAGAGTTTTTAATAAACACCTTATTACCTCTTCACCAGACTGGTCCAGTGACGAATTTTTTTAATTGTGGAGAAATTGTCGACGTAAATGGAAAGGAGTGTTATCCGGTCCCTTGTCTTTGTCCCGGGGTCCCGTTGCTGGACCAGGCTGGTGGTCCAGGGAATCCCTTTTTTAAGCGGTTTGAGTCAGAGTAAGTGTGCTTGGTTGTGCCTGAGCGCGGACTCCTCCATGTGTGGGAATGAACGGTAAGAGGTAGCCGTTGCGAGTCTGCATGGCTGCTTCCCTGGGTCAGGGCCGAGGGAGTCCTTTGACTGGCCTCTCCTTGCCGTCAGAAGGGGAAGACACAGTATCTCAGACCCGGCGGCTTCTTCCAGACTCCAGGGAAGGATCATGAGCCACTTTTGAGGTCAGAGGCCATGCCCCGAGCTGAAGGGTCTTATCCCTAGATGAGGGGCCTGGATCAGACTGCTGTTCTGGTCCTTATAAACCAGGCTTTGGGTCTACTTGATTCTACTTCTCTTACCTGTCTTTGCTGAGCACCTACTGTATGCCAGGCACACGGGGTCAGAGGCGGCTGAGACTGTGTGGTCCCTGCCCAGGGTGGGGGGTGCTCCCCATCCTGGCAACGGCAGGAGGTCTTGGGATGCAGGCAGTCGGGGCCTGTGAGCTGCCAGGGAAGGTGATGTCAAGCTGGGTTAGGGACATGACTGGGGTGGGCCGGGGGGGCCATTCTGCACGGAGGATAAAGGGGCCAGCGGCACTGGCGGAACCGGCCTGCTTGCTGTGGGAGGCGGAGGTGGGGCGGGGGGGTGGGGGTTGGCCGGAATTGTGCTGAAAATGAAGGCACTGCATGGCCAGGGCCAGACCAGGACCCCCTGGAGCATGGGGAGGGCAGGGGCACTGCTGTGTGGCCCAGGAGCCCACTTGGCCTGTTGGAAGGACCTGGATGAGTGCACAGGACAGAGGAGGGGCCAAGGTCCAGCTCCCAGGACAGATGTGCTGGGGGGGCAGGGCATCCCCCCAACTGCCCTCCAGCCAAGCCTAGGCAGCTCAAGAGTCTCCGGGTTGTATTTGGGCTGCTCCAGCCCCCCCACTCTCCTTAGAAGTGGGGTGGCACTTAACGGCAGTAGGAGCCCCAAAAGCTGTAAGGAATGCGGAGGAACAGTTCCCAAAAGGGAGGGGGACACAGACCCTGGTCCCAGAAATTACGGGAAAGGGAGGCTGGGTAGATGGAAAAACAAAGCTACAGACAGGAGGGGACTGTGACAGCCAGCCCACTTGATGGGGAGACTCTGAGGGGCTTGAAGCAGGGAAGTGCCCTTGTGAAATGTTTATTTCCAAAGACCCCTGGGGTTTAAATCCCAGCAAGTGGAACTCCTGTGAGAGGCAGATTGCCTACCGCCTCTGCGGCCTGCTTTCTTCTGGGGAATGGAATGATGACCTTGTCTTCTCGGGATCTGCTGTGAGGTGTACGAGAGTCCATGAGGTTCGCGGGGTCATGATGGGGTGACCCCTCTGGTCAGGGTTAGGGCAAACGTGTTAGGGCTTGATGCACAGGATCTTGATGTGTATCATAAAAGAAACTAAGCTCATTATTCCTTGGGCTGGCAGTGTGTCCTCAGGCTGTAGATCTGGGGTAATGCACACAAAGTGGGTGCCAAGGAGGGAGAACCACCCACCCCAGAGGGCTGGACACACAACACACACGCACACACAGCCTGCGGGACTGTGGTTTTCGAACCACCCGTTTGGAGGGACTTCCTGCGTGTTTTAGCCTGTTAGCTGAATTAACACACAAATGGACAAGTGACATGAAGTTTCCTGCCAAGAAACCAAGAATTGAAGACCATGGTAAGGACACAAGCGCCAAGAAATCAGAAGAAAATGGCAACACCAAGCAGCCCCAGGGTGCAGAGAGTCTCACGGCCACAGCGAGAACCCAGCAAATCAGACTGAAGAGAAGCCAACCACCGCCACACACGCACATCTGAAAATACCCAGAGTCTGGAAACAGACTTATATCCATGTTCATTGAGAATGATCTTTGCCTTAAGAACTCTGTGCTATGAATTAAAAAAATATATATTAGATAGTGTTGGTGGCTTGCCTCTTTCGGTTCTAGAGAAACCTTCTAATTGGGAGTCGGGAGATCAGCAGTTTGTACAGATAGGCCTGCACAAGCTGAAGGGTTTGGCACAGTCTAGAAAGGGGATTATTATTACTTTTTAAAATTTTATTTATTTGACAGCGAGAGAGGAAACACAAGCAGGGGGAGTGGGAGAGGGAGAAGCCGCTTCCCACTGAGCAGGGAGCCTGACACAGGGCTCGATCCCAGAACACTGGGATCATGACCTGAGCCCAAGGTAGACACTTAACTGAGCCCCCCAGACCCCCTCAGAACGTGGATTCCTGGAAGCTGGGCTGGCCGTCCGTGCCGCCTCCATCCAGGGAGGGGTGCTGGGAGCGGCCGGTGGAGATTCCAAGCAGTTGAGTTGACAGAACCTCTGGCAGACGGAGGTGAGAGCATGGCAGGGGTCACACCCCCGACTCCAAGGCCCTTGCCAACCTTCCACAGGCAGCTGGACACCTGGTCTGGAGACTCGGATCTGAGGGTCTTCAGCAGGGACAGGTGGGAAACTTAGTGCTCACTTAGACTTGGAGCACACCTGACACTGACCCTGGTTTTGCCCGTGACCCACTGTGTGACCTTGGGTAGATGACATCACCCTGGTGCTTTAGTTTACTCATCTATAAAACAGGGCATAATAAAAGGGCCTCCCTCAGAGGGTGGTAGGAATTAAATGAGAGTCTGTAAAATCGCACAGCACCTTAACACCCAAGCAAAGGAGGTGAAAGTGACTGGGGCTGGTCACAGGGCCGGGAGGGAGGGAGGGAGGGAGGAGCAGATCGGGTTGGGGGGGAGCAAAGCGGGCGAAGGGTGGGTGGGGAAGGTAGAAGCCGGAGGCGAGGGTTGGGCTTGGTGGAAAGAGCTAGGCTTGGTGGAGAGGCAGGGAGGTCTCCTCTCCCGCTGCTGTCCTTTGTCGGGTTCCTGGGAGGCTGCTGGAGGTCACACAGCCAGGAGGTGGGCTGGGGGAACCAAGGCTGGCTGGTTCCAAAACCGGTTCCCAGCAGAAGCTAGGTGGAGCAGAATAGCAGGTACCTAGGGTCCAGGGAGCTGGTTTTGCCGCCCAATTCCTCACTTACCGGCTGTGTGTCCTCAAGTCACTTATCCACTGAGCTGATTCCCCATCTGTAGGAGGAGATCATATCCCTTTCTTAGGATTTGGGGAGATTTGAATGAAAGGCTGCTTGGGGAGGGACCTGAGGCTCGCCACCCCCACACGGTTGAGTGAGCTACAGCCCTGGCCTGGATCAACCCAGAGGGGAAGAGGACACCAAGAAGGCGAGAGACTGGAGAGGGGCGCAGAGCTCTCTGCCTGCCCAAGAGCTTGCTGGGTATGTTGCAACGACCCAGAGAATGTCTGGTTTGCTGCTGGTGGCGGTCGCTCACACCTATGCTCAAGGGGGCCTTAGAGCCAGACTGCCTGGGTTGGCATCTCATTTCTGACCCTCCCTGGGACACTCAGCTGTGTGCTTCAGTCGTATCGGCTGTAAAATGGGAATCCTTAGGGCACCCACCTCTTAAAGTGCTTTCAGGAAATAAATGACTCCATAGCGACCTGTTTAGAATGCTGCCTGGCATATCAGCCCTGAAATGTTAGCTGTTTATTGATACCGAGTCCAAGAGAGCTAAGGAAGGAGTGGGTGTCCCTCCAAGCCCCCAGGATGATGGTCCAGATCGGTTCTTCTTCTTCTTCTTCTTCTTCTTCTTCTTCTTTTTTTTTTTTTTTTTTAAGATTTTATTTACTTATCTGACAGAAAGAGAGAGATCACAAGTAGGCGGGGTGGGGGGCTGCCTCCCGGCAGAGCAGGGACCCTTTGAGGCAGGGCTCCATCCCAGGACCCTGAGATCATGACTTGAGCTGAAGGCAGAGGCTTAACCCACTGAGCCACCCAGGCCCCCCCAGACAGGTTCTTTGAAGGAAGGCTCACCGCCTGCCCCCCTCCTGGGCAAGCAGTGAGATGGGAGCAAAGCATGCGGGTCCTCAGTGTGGCAGGGTGCCAGGCTGGCCAGGCTGGCCGCGACTCCCAGGCTGAATGGTTGGTTGCCCTGTCCCTGGCCTTTGTCCTATGCTGAAGCGTCTCCTCTTTCCTGGGCCGCCTCCCTTCCTTTGTTGGCTTAGGGGGTCAGGACCCGCAGCCACCTGCATTATTAATGCTCATGGGGAAGGCTGGAGCCCCCGGGGGTGGGGGGGTAGAATGCCACTGTAGGCCATGCCAGAGCAGAACCGGTGTGGGTGCTGCCAAGGGCTCAGGGCACCAGGGGCTGCCAGATCTCCCAGGAGAGGACAGAGACGCCTGGAAGCCCCTCTTCACTGAACCCGCCATGGGCAGGAGCAAGGGCAAAGAGCCCCAGCGCCAGGGCGGGCCTGGGAAGTGGGTCTCCGGGGAGGAGGAGTCCGGGTCGGCCAGCGCAGAGGACGCGCCCTGCCGGGAAGGCCGGCAGGGTCGCCTTAAGGCCCACAGGGCCAGACCAGTTTTGGAGCCCGCCACTTCGGTAAGCCACGGGACCGCTGGTGGCCGCCGGAAGTCCGCCGCAGAGGGGACCGGCAGCTGCAAAGGGCCAGCGGTTGGGCCGCCACCGGAGCCCCAGGGGAGACCAGGCAGCGCGCGGCGTCGGGGACCCCGGTCTCAGCACCCGGACAGCCGTGGCGGGCGCCTGGAGGAAGAGAGTATCCCCGGAGAAGGGAGGACACGGGAGCTCTGCCGCCGCAGGAAGAGAGGAAAGAGGCGGAGACCCCCAGCTCGGCACGGCTGCCGAGAGACCCGGAGCCTCGATGTGGACCCCTCCTCCGGTGGAGATGGGAGCAGCTCTTGCCTGGACAGCGAAGCCCGCGAGGCCCAGGAAAGCGACAGCCAGAGCGGTGGGGCCCCGGGACCGTGGCCGAAGCCGGAGGAAACGGACACGGGCTCTGGAGGCCCCCAGACTGGGTCAGAGCCAGCGCTGGAACCCGGCGAGCGCCCCAGCAGCGACGGTCGAAGCAGCGACGGCGGGGACAGCGCCGAGCCCCGGAGCGGGGAAGGGTCGTCGGGGGTGGGACCCCGGGGAGAGAGCGCGGATCCCGGGACAGGCACGGAGTCGAGCCTGCAAGAGGCCGGGCCTGGAGGGGGCCCACGGGCAGCCCCGGGAGCGGCGAGCCGAGCCCCTGAGGCCGAAGAGACGGAGCCGGGCAAAAAAGCCAAGGCCTCCAGCCCCCACGAGGACAGCGGCACGTGCGTCCCCCGGAGCTCGCGGGCTTCTCGGGACCCCAGGCCGGCCCGGGACGCAAGGGACAGTGAGTTGAGGCCGAAGGCTGAGCCGCAAAGCGCCGAGCCTGGAAGAGCCGAGGCCTCGGGCGCTAGGACTCGGCGCCGCCAGGTCGGAAAAGCGGTGGGGAAGGTGCAAGTGGCGGCGGGCGAGAGCGAATCCGGGGCGGGCGGGGGAGACAGGCCCGGACACCCAGCGCCGCTGGCCGCGCTGGTGGCGCTCCGCAGGCTCCGCGCGAAAACCCCGCCAGGCCCAGCGCCCCAGGCCGCGGCTCCGGCTCCTCGCCGCACCGGCCTCACGGAGAGGCTCCGCCGCGTCGTGCGCGCCCTGGGTCTCCTGCGCTGGCTGCGGCAGCGGCTGCGGCGGGCGGCGGGCGAGGGCCGAGGCCCTGGGGCGCGGGCGGGCGAGGGCCGGGGGGCGGGGCCGCGGGCGGGCGGGGGGCGGGGTCTCGGGCCGGGACTGCGGCGGCGTCTAGTGCTGCGCCTGGCCGGCGTAGCGGGACTATGGGGACGGCCCAGGGCTCCCCCTAGGGGCGACTCGAGCTCCCCACAGTTTTGGAAGAGCTCAGCTCCCGAAGACCCTTCTGCGGACGAGGACCCCACTCCGGATCCCAAGTTCGCGGTCGTGTTCCCCAGGATCCACAGGATTGGGAGGGCGTCGAGCACTCGGAGCTCAGAGGAAGGGTCCACGGACGCCCCGCCCGGGGAGGGGCATGTTCGGCCTTGTGCGGGAGCTTCGGGGGACAGTGAGGGGCGCGGGGCGAGTGGAGAGAGTGTAGCCGGGCCCCGCCGAGGCTCTCTCCTCGGCCGTGCTGCCCACCCCGAGCCCCCACTCGACGAGAGCGCCTCCAGCAGCGAAGCAGAGCCCGAGACCTTGGTGGCTCAGGCTCCCGTCCACTGGGCTCAGATCTCCGAACCCCGCGAGGACCCTGGGCTTGGCACTGACGCGCTGCTGCCCCGACTCACCTTGGAGTCCCGCCTGCCATGGGAGAGAAGCCCAAGCCCCCGCAGGTCCCCGCGGGAGCGGTGGGAGCCAGAGGATGAGACCGAGGAGGCGCTGGAGAGGGACCTGGAGCTGAGCCTGGGGCTTGACCTGGAGGCACCACCCTTCCTGGCCGCTGACGGCAGGAACCTTGGGATAGGCCTGGAAGACACGGAGGACCTGGCTCGGCTGCGGTGAGCCGGGGGCAGTTCCAAATCTGTCGTGTCTGGGTCCCACACTTCCTCATTTCCCTTATAAATTGTACCCTTAGAAGGGACTGTGCTTTTTACCAGAGGTCTGGCTGGAAGAGATGGGGGAGGGGTGAAAAGCAGGTGCCCCTACCTGGGACTTGCTTCTCTGACTGGCACAAAGCTTTCCTCTGGTCAGTTACCCATGGAGTGCGTAACTCACTTAGCAGCCGGGCCCTGTGTTATGGTCAGGGCCCACCGAGGGGGCCTGACCTGCCCAAAGGATCGCTGTAGCCAGTGGCCGCTCTAACCCAGGACCTCCTTCTGCTCCCAATTCCCTGCTCCACTGTCCTGCCATCGCCACAGACCAGTGTGTGACAGCTCCGCACTGCTGTGCCTTAAGAAGAGATTTCATCTGGGCCGAATCTACGTATGGGGGTACCTGGGGAGGGTTGGGGGACTGGAGTCCCTGTCCTCTGGGATCAGAGGGCCCTCTGGCACTTCTAGAACTTCTTCCTTCTCCTCTGTGGGCTGGGTGCTTGAACCCTCCCTGGGGACCTGCAGAGTGGGTGGGGGCGGGGGGCCGGGCTGGGGAGCACCAGAGCCCCACTCCATCCGTACCCCTGCTTCCTCCGTGTTCTGACGAGAGCATCTGCTTCTTCCCCCAGACCTTTGGAGGGCCTCTTCTGCTCTCCCTGAACCCCCACCGGCCCCTGCCTCTCTTCTCAGCTGAAGTCCTGGCCAGCTACCACCCCAAGAGGGCCCCTAACACCACCCCGTACGTGACTTTGCCCCACCAACCCTGTGCTCACCAACACCCCTACCCCCAGGCGGCTGAGCCCCAACATGTCCCACTGCTGAGATTCTGGGGACTGAAGGCCCGCCTACCCCGAGGAGGGCACAGATGCCCGTCTCTGGCAACCATCTCATTCGCTTCCTTCCCTCCTCCCTCAGACACATATTGGCCATCGCTGCATCAGCCTACGATCGCCTGTCTCGGAGCTCTGGGCAGGGCATATGCATTCTCCTCGGGTGAGTGATGGTGCCCCGCGGAACGCACAGGCCGCTCTGAGGGCTGGGAGGCAGGGGACACGGGGTCCGCATTTGAAGCTGCAGGTCTGGTCCACTGCTGGGCAGCTGTGCTGGGCTTGGTAAGGGCTGTGGTCCTGGCTAAAGTCATCCACATGTCCCTTGAATGTGGCATCTCGGAGACTTCTTTCTCTTTGGTATCCATGCCCTGGGTCTGTCTCTCCACATTTCCGGGGTGCGGGGATGGGCGTGTATCACTTACGGGTGGGCATACCCCACTTCCTGGGCTCCATGGGGTGTCCTCTGTGCCCCTTCCTGGAGACCCTGTCAGCCCCTCCTGCCTGCAGTGGGCACAGTGGCTCAGGGAAGACAGAAGCTGCCAGAAAGATTGTGCAGTTCCTAAGCAGCCTGGAGCAGGAGCAGACAAGGGACCGAAGATGGCACGTGAGGAGCAGCGGGCCTTTTTCCAGGGATCCAAGGGGGACTGTCCTTCTCCTTTAGGCCAGGAGGATGGTCTCTGGGCCTCTGGCTTCTTCTTAGGGGCAGCCCCAGGCATCGCCTACCATGGGGCAGGGCGAGGTAGGGGTGGGACTCCCCCCTCCATGGAGGAGCACAACCCCCAGGCACAAAGTGTCCTCGGCTCGGATGGCTAATCAGTGGGTGCCACCGCCTTTCCCAGGGTCCTCAAATGCGTCTCCCCCACACAGCTGGATGGTGTCCTGCCCGTGCTCAGCAGCTTCGGCCACGCCAAGACAGTCCTCAATGCCAACGCCAGCCGCTTTGGCCAGGTCTTCTGCCTCTGCGTGCAGAAGTGAGTGGCAGGGGTCCTGGAGGGCACGGGGCCGGGGGTGGCACTCATGATCGGTTCCCTTGGCTGGGAACTGAGGTGCTGCCCTTGGGTCCAGCCCCTAGTGTGTCCCATTCTGAGCAGGTCCCCTAGGTTGCATGCATCCTGGACACTACCCCCGCCTCACTGTCCTGTGCCCACAGTGGGGTCATCGTGGGAGCCTCTGTGTCCCATTATCTGCTCGAGACCTCAAGGGTGGTGTTTCAGGTAAGACCCGCCCTGTGGCTCCCCTCTCCGTTGGTCCCAGCATGGGAAAGAGGGAGGAGCCGCTGTAAGGGGTTGTGGTCACTCAGCACCCCCAACCCTGCCTTTCCCAGGATTTGTTTTTGCTTCCCCTGAGGCACAGGACTGGACCACTGCTCCCCCTAAGCCGGTCCTTCTCCCCCAAGGCCCAGGCTGAGCGGAGCTTCCATGTTTTTTACGAGCTACTGGCGGGGCTGGACCCTGCAGAACGGGAGAAGCTCTCCCTGCAGGGGCCAGAGACCTACTCCTACCTCAACCAGGTGGGGGCAGGCCCACTGGGCGCTGGGTGACCGGGCTTGCCCGGGGTAAGGTCTTGGCGTGGGGTGGGGGGGCGTGCTAAGGAGCGGCCAGCATAGAGGGGAGCCCTGGGCCACCGGGCCCTGTCCCCTCACCCCTGCTGCGCTCTGCAGGGCCAGGCCTGCTGTCTCCAGGGCAAGGATGATGCTCGGGACTTCGAAGGACTGCGGAAGGCCCTGCAGGTCCTGTGCCCCGAGGAGGTGACCGCCGCCTGGGCCGTGCTGGCCGCCGTCCTGCACCTGGGCAACATTTGCTTCTCGTCTTCAGAGGTGGGCTCCGGCTTCGGCCCGTGTGGATGCTGGATCAGCAGTGGCTTGTTTGTATAATCAGGGCAGCAAGGATAGCAAACACCTGTAGGTAGATCACAAAGCCCGGGGCTGCCCCAGGGCCGCTGGAGAGTGGGCAGATGCCCGTCGTGTAGGTGAGAAAACAGGCCGGGATCGTCTCTGCCACCCCCCAAGAGGCAGACCTGCGCTAACGGAGCAGCTCGTGTGCACCCGGCACCATGGGAGTCGCTTTCTGTATGTTTCCCGGTTGTTACGGGCGTTTCCCCTTTAATGAGACAGTGGAGGGGTGTGTGGGTGGCTCAGTCAGGGAAGCGTGTGGGATACGGTGGGTCCACAGCAGGCCTCTCCCCGCCCCCTCCCTTCTCTGTCCAGCGGGAGTCCCAGGAGGTGGCTGCCGTGTCCAGCTGGGCCGAGATCCACGCGGCAGCCCGGCTGCTGCTGGTGCCACCTGAGTGCCTGGAGGGGGCTGTCACCAGGAGGGTCACGGTGAGTGCTGGGCTCCTCAGGAGGTGGGTCCCACTCCCCCACCCCCTCCACCTCCCCTACCCCTAGCCTCCCCCACCCCTGCAGGTTTGGCGTGGGCCCACGTAGGCCTCAGGCCTGTTGTTCCACGTGTTCCTACCTCCTCTGCCCTGCAGGAGACCCCGTATGGCTGGGTCTGCAGGTCTCTGCCGGTGGAGAGCGCCGTTGATGCCAGGTGACCCTGGGGGCGGGAGGGAGCCGTGGCCAGGCCTGGCACTCGCACACAGGCTTACCCAGCCTGCCCACAGGGACGCCCTGGCCAAGGCCCTGTATTCCCGGCTTTTCACCTGGCTTCTGGAGAGGAGCAACGCGCAGCTGGCGGCTCCTGGGGAGGGAGAGCACGTGGACACCATCACTGTCGTGGACGTCTACGGCTTTGAGGTTGGCCGGCCAGGGACAGGGTGCCCACTTCATCCTGATCATTTGTGGGGTCAGCGCTTCCTGAGGGGGTCGCTCGTGAGCCCTGGCCCGCCTATCCCTGAGTCGGCACAGGGACTGCAGCTGTAGCCTTTCTGCCCCGCTCTGTCCAGCCCCGACATCGCCTCTGGGGAGTTCTGTCCTGCTTGGCTTTGCAGAGTCTCACAGAAGCCTCTAAGATGGCAGAAGACAGAGGCCCTAGGATGGATCAGCCCACAGCCTCCCCTCCCAAGCCCCAAGAGGAGCAGGAAAAGGGACAGTCCCCCCGATGGCCTGAGTTTTCATAAGCTCTTCACACCTTTCTAGAAGATCCCACCTTCTCAGGGCAGGGAGAAGAGGGCTAGAGCAAGAGAAGGTGGCCTCCACCCTGGTTCCTGGGTGGGCACTGTTCAGTGCCCCCTGCTCTCTCTTTTCCAGCATGCCCTTGATGACTATGCCCTCTTGGGGGTGCGGGACTGTAGATGACTGTGGCAAGTGTGTGTTCTAGAGCGAGCCAAAGCTCTTTGTACAAAGGTGTATGGAGTGCGGGCTCTGCCCGAGTTTACAAGTAACATGCTGGGGGGCCCGCAGAGAAAGGAAACTGTAAACCCTACAGGAAGAATGCTGGAAGGCTTCTTGGAGGCAGCGGCCTGGAGCCCTGCTTATGAGGATGTGGGATTCCAATAGCCAGCAAGCTACTAGGTCAGAGGAACAGACACCTTCCAGACCACAGGATGGCTGTGACCGGAGGCCTGAAGGCTCACAGTCCGGCTGAGGCAGAGGGAGGGTGTGGGCTGAAGGGGGCCTTCGGACCTGACTCTGTCAGCCCCAGGGCACCACTCCTCCCTGAGTTCCAGGAGAGGAGTGTGCAGGCTCCCCCCCCACCGCCCCGTGCCCCCACAACTGTGCAGGTGCCCATGTCCCTGCCTCTGTGCCCCCAGGCCCTGCGGGTGAACGGGCTGGAGCAGCTGTGCAATAACCTTGCCAGCGAGCGGCTGCAGCTCTTCTCCAGCCGGCTGCTGTGGGCGCAGGAGGAGGTACGGGGCGCTGGCCCAGGCGGGGGCGGGGGTTGCCCAGGCCTTCCAGACCAGGGGCCATCCTTGGGAAATGGAGGGTGCTGAACTGAGAGCTCCGCCCCAAAGCCCCCTGGCCCACCGTCTCAGCCCTCCTGGGCCTCATTTTACTCATCTGGACAATGGGAGGCCATCCCTGCTCCGGCTCCAGGGAGCTCCCCCACGCATGTGGGCGTGCTCTGTACCTGGCCCCGCGCTGGCTGTCCCCAGGAGGCCTGTCGGCGGGAGCTGCTGGCCTGGGTGCCCGTTCCCCAGCCTGTGTGGGACACCTGTCTGGACCTCCTCGTAGACCAGCCCCACAGCCTCCTGAGGCTCCTGGATGCCCAGACGTGGCTGCCCCAGGTGAGCCCCGAGCAGTGGGGGCCCTGGTGGCCAGTCCGGGGCCCATAGGGCCCCTGAGAGGAGCCACAGGTGATGGGGGCAGAAACCCTGCCCGTAGTCTCTCTGCACGGCTTGGGTTCAAATCCTGTCTCTGAGAGATCCTAACCTCGCTGGGGTTCCTCGGGTCCTTGCTGCAGAAGGGGCAGGGTGGTGGGGACAGCACAGGCTCATGGAGGGCTGGCGGGGTCCCTTGGCCTCCAGCTAGTAGGGAGCAAGCCTCAGGGCCGTGGCGCCCCCATTCCACAAATACTTACTGATCATCCTGGAGGAATGCACAGTCCGGGCTGGGGCACTTCGTGCTCAAAGGCCTGAGGGAAGCCCGTCCCTCTTACCAGGCCACAGACCACACCTTCCTTCAGAAGTGTCATTACCACCACGGCAGTCACCCCTGCTACTCCAAGCCCCAGCTGCCCCTTCCTATCTTCACCGTGAGGCATTGCGCTGGGACTGTCACCTACCAGGTATCAGGGTAAATCAGGGAGAGACTCCTGGGTGAATCGGTGAGGGTGATGTGGCCGGGGGGGCGGGGGGGGGGCCTCACCAGAGCTGACTCACCTGACAGCTAAGAGGAGTAAGTGAAGAGAGGCCCCTCCCAGGGCTTGACCATACGTTTCTACCTATGCCCTTGGCCCTGCACAGTCCCCAGTATGATTTATTGCGTTCTGGTCGAGCACGAGCCTCAAGACCAGCAGGGGTGGGGCATACTCGTGGGACTTGACTCTGTAACCTCCGGGTGTCTGCTTCTCCTCCTGAGGCTTCTGTCCTATAACACTGTTGTGAGGATTAAATGCGGTAATGGGGAAGTGGTCAGGCAGGTGCCTGGCACATTGTAGGTGCTCACTGAAGAGACTTGCCTTTCCCCGTTCAGAGTTTCAGGGGTGACAGCACACCCGGGAGGTTAACTGCTGGGGGTAAAGGGTAAAGGGTAGGACCATATGGCTCGTTTGAGGTAGAGCAAGTCCAGTACGGCTTCTTGGAGGAGGTGACCCATTTTGGTACACAGATCAGTTATACCTCTGCTCCGCCCTCAGAAAACTCTAATCACATCTTTTAAAAGCCGCACACATAAGGAGTCTGAGTAAAGAAAACCACAAAACTATCTGGAAGCTCACAAAGGAAATCTTTTTTAAGACTTTTATTTATTTGAGAGAGAGAGAGAGCATGAGCTGGGGGAGGGCCAGCAGGAGAGAAGCAGGCTCCCCACTGAGCAGAGAGCCCGAGGCAGGGCTCGATCCCAGGACCCTGAGATCATGACCTGAGCTGAAGGCAGACGCTTAACCCACTGAGCCACCCAAAAACTTTTTTTAAAGTAATCTCTACACCCAACATGGGGCTGGCACTCATGACCCTGAGATCTAGAGTCACACGTGTTTGCCTAAGCCAGCCAGGCGCCCCACAAAAGTTGCCATTTTGATGAAATCCAGTCTATTTTTTTTTTTTTTCGGTTGCCCACGCTTTTGGTATCCTAGTCAGGAAATTGGTGCCCAGTCCAATGTCACGAAGCTTTCTTCCTATGTTTTCTTCTAAGAGTTTTAGAGATCCAGGCCTTAAATTTAGGTCTTTGATCCATTCATTTTGGGTTAATTTTTATATCTGATGTAAGATAAGAGTCCAACTTCATTCATTTGCATGGGGATTTCCAGTTTTCCCCAGAGCCGTTAGTTGACGGACAAAGGTGGCCCTTTATTTAGCCCAGTGGGGAGAGGCTGGATTACGTGACAAGGGACCCGCCCCCAGCCCAGCCTTCTCTCTTTGGCTTCCCCTCCACTCCCCACATTGTCTCTTGCAGGTTCACAAGTTTGTAAACAGAAACCGGGATCATCTTGACCCTGCCGCGGTGGCGATGCTTGCCCAGAGCCAGCTCCAGGTGCCCCTGCCAGCCCTCTCGGAGCCCCCGCCCCTCCACACTGTGTCCCCCCACCTTCTGCCCTGGATGCTCTTGCCCCAGGGGGTAGCCCCTGCACCTTGGACCATGGGCTGAGCCTTCCGAGGTCTGGATGCTGTGGACTGACCCACCCTAGCTCCCCCGGGGTTGGGGATGCAGGCCGGGCTGTGGACAGGCTTGGGAAGCAAGCCAGCTCGGCCTCCTCTCGTCCCACAGCTGGTGGGCAGCCTGTTCCGGGAAGCAGAGTCCCAGTCCACGGCCGGGCCGGACAAGCCCACGCTGGCCTCTCGCTTCCAGCATTCCCTGGAGGACCTCCTGGCCCGGCTGGGCAGGTGAGACAGTGCCGCCCATACGAGACCCCAGGGACTCGGGGGCTGCTCTGTGCCCACATGACCCACCCCCCCCTTCCTCCGTCAGGAGCCATGTCTATTTCATTCAGTGCCTCACCCCCAACCCGGGAAAGGTGAGCTTCCCTCCCCGCTCCCCCGCCCTGCACCTGGCCCCAGAGCCTTCCCATCCACCTGTCCTGCCCTGCTCAGCAGCTCCCCCTGGCCCCCCACAGCTTCTCACTGGCTCTGTTCCATGGCCACAGCTTCCGGGCCTCTTTGATGTGGGACACGTGGCAGAGCAGCTGTACCAGGCGGGCATCCTGGAGGCAGTACGTACCCGCAGTGCCAACTTCCCCGTGCGCCTGCCCTTCCAGGCCTTCCTGGCCAGGTAGGGTCCCAGGATGGAGGGCAGCCAAGGGCCCGGACACAGGATCCATAAGGAGTGGCTGGCAGACCTGGGGTTCCTTCAGGGTGGAAGTGGACGCTCTTTCCTTGGGGCCCTGAGCCTGGCCTCCACCTGCCTCTTCTCACTGCCCTCCCCTCCCTCTGTCCCTCTGACCTTCCGTATTGGTGACCCCCTCCCTGCCCACGCCTCCCCCTGCCCCTCCGCCATTCAGCAAAGCTCAGCTGGGGTCTGGCACATAGTAGGTGCATTGCAAATCGTTGAATGACTCAGGGGCTGGGGGGTCGGACAAGCGTTGGGGGAGGTCCTCGCTGTGCTTGTTCTGACCTCAGTTTCCCCCTCCTCGGGCCAGGTTCCGGGCTCTGGAGACGGAGGCGCAGGGAGAGTCCTCTGACCGTGAGAGGTGTGGCGCCATCCTGAGTCAGGTGCTGGGGGCCGAGTCACCCCTCTGTCACCTCGGAGCCACCCAGGTGTGTGTGTGTGTGTGTGTGTGTGTGTGTGTGTGTGCGCACGCGCGCGTGTGCATGTCCATGGCTGGAAAGGGAGAGGAGCATTCCAGAACAAACTCAGGAATGGGTGGTCCTTCTGGGTGGTGAGGCATTGGAGTGGGCCTGGGCGGCAGGTGTCCCGGGCTCCCCACAAGAATCAGTTGTGCTGCTGGAAGGAAGCAGGCCAAGGCCTCAGGACAAGAGCAGGACAGGCCTCAGGACCCCCAGCCCGGGCACCCTCACCTCTGCCCCCAGGTTCTGCTGCGGGAGCCAGGCTGGCAGCAGTTGGAGCAGCACCGGGCCCAGCGACGCTCCCAGGCCCTGCTTGCCCTGCACGGCAGCCTGCGCACCTGCATCTCCCGTCAGCGCCTCAGCCGCCTCCTCCTGCCGCAGATGCAGGCTCGCGTGCGAGGGCTCCAGGCCAGGTCTGCAGGGGTGGGCGAGACTGGGGGCCTCCTGCAGGTGGTGGGGCAGAGTATGGGAGGGGTGGGGCCTCAAGAAAATCTACCTGCCCTGGGGCCCTCCTGTCAGCATCCCCTTGCAGCCTCTGCTTGAATACCCTGAGTGACAAGAAGCTCACTACCTGCTCGGGCCACCTGAACCTGCAGTCTTGACTCCTTGAATGTTTTCTAGTCTGTTCTCCACTCTGCCCCGAGAATGATCTTTTAAAAGCGTGAATCAGTCTGTGTGAGACCCCGCCTATCTCTCCAGCCTCTAGGCCAGAATTTTACACTTGATCTTAGCCAAAAGGCCGAGAAGCGATGGCCAGAATTTTATACTCCAGGCTCTTTGGACTTCTTGGTCCTGAGGACTGGCCTCCCCGGTCTCACATAATGAACTCCCATTCACCTTTACAGCTTGATGGGAAGGTCTGTGCTCATTGAACAGCAGCTGCTGGTTGACCTTCTCCATTACCCTGGGCCCAGCTGGTGACCCCCAGGGATGCAGGGAGGGATGGTGCCTCCCAGGCACACTAGTGCCGGGTGATCAGGTGTGACCGTGAACCTGTCACCAGTCACCCCCAAGGTAGCAGTAAAGTGCTGAGAACAAAGTGAGGGCAGTGCTCTGGACCCCAGGGGAGACTTCAAGACCGCACCCCCACCGCCACTCTCTTTCCAAAATGTCATCACCAGCTGACCCTCGAACCCTCACACAGTCCTCCCCAGCTCGCCTTTCCTCCAGCCCCCAGGAACCTCCCATCCACTTTCTGTCCCAACCGACTGGCCTATTCCGGATGGCTGAAGTGCGTTGACTCATGCAGTGTTTCCGTTCCCGTCTGGCTCACTGCGCCAAGTGGAACGTTCGCGAGGTTCGTCTGCGTGGTAGCAGATGGCCAGGCTTCGCTCCTCCTGGCCCCTGGGTGTGCAGACCGCTCCCGTCAGCGGTCACTAGGACCGCTTCTACTTTCTGGTGTTCGTGAGTGAGGCTGATGGGAACACGAGCGTGCCGGTGTCTGCTTAAGTCTCTGCTTCCGGCTCTTCGGGGTCTTTACCTAGGAATGGAGTTGCAGGGTCATATGGTGATTCTGTGTTTGGTGTTTTAAGGGGTTATGCTCCTGAGAGTGTGTTTCAGGGTTCCGATTTCTCTATAACTTTGCTGGTACGTATTTTCCACTTAAAAAAAAAATTCCTTTATGACAGAGAGAAAGAGAGCATCAGCAGAGGGAGAGGGAGAGAGGGAAGCAGAGCCCCCGCTAAGCAGGAGGCCCCATGCACGGCTCGATCCCAGGACCCTGAGATCAGATCCTGAGCCGAAGGTAGATGCAAACCCACTGAGCCACCCTGGCGTCTCTATTTTCCACTTTTTGACCCTGGACATCCTCGTGGGCACGAAGCAGTACCGCATGGCGGCTTTGATTTGCATCTCTCTGATGGCTAACGAGGTTGAGTGTCTTCTCATGTTTCTTGGCTCGTTGTGGATCATCGTGGAGAAATGTCCAGTCGAGTCCTCGGTCTATTTTTTCTTCATATAGCTTGTCTTGTTGTTGGGCTGTGGGAGTTCCTTCTACATCCTAGATATCAAACTTTTTTTTTAAGATTTTATTTATTTATTTGACAGCCAGAGATCACAAGTATGCAGAGAGGTGGGCAGCAGGAGGGAGTGGGAATGCAGGCTCCCCGCTGAGCAGAGAGTCTGATGCGGGGCTCGATCCCAGGACCCCAAGACCATGACCAAAGCCAAAGGCAGAGGCTTTAACCCACCGAAGCGCCCCGAAACTCTTATCAAATATGTGATTTGCAAGCATTCTCCTGTTCCGTGTGTTGTCTTGTGATGCTCTCTGTGGTGTCTTTTAACAAAATATGTACATTTATAATTATTTTTTTAAGTAAACTCTAACCCCAACTTGAGGCTTGAACTCCTGACCCCGAGATGCTCTACCCACTGAGCCAGCTGACCGCCTCAAAGCTGAACATTGATTTTTTCATTTTAATCCTGCCCACGACTCCTTTACTGAGGAGCATCGTCTTCTCTCTGGACAATTCTCAAAGACCTGATTGCTTCCGTGATCTCTTCCGTGATCTCTTATTAGATTTCCAGTGATAGCACTTGTTTCATTTTTTTAGAAATTCCACTTCTTGAGTAAAAATAGGTGAGACTCTTCTCAACATGTGGGTTGATTGATTTCATCTTGTGGTGGGGCAGGGGTTACGCAGATCCTGACTGTGCAGATGAGGACGATGAAACTGAGAGGCCGAGGGACTTACCCATGACCACACTGACCGGAGTGGGGTGGGGGAGTGAGGCCAGCGGGCGGCTCTGCTGCCCGAGACCGTCATCCTCGGAGCCGAACACCTTCTCAATGTCCTAGTTCTTTCAAGGTGTCCTGTCCTTCCGCCGTGGCTTCTACTAAGCACCCAGGACCCCGTCGGCCCGGGGTCCGTGCACTTGTGTCTCAGCTTGGAGGGTTCAGGTACCGGGTCTGGGCTTGAGCTCCTCCCCAACCCCCTTCCCGGCCTCCAGGAAGCGGTACCTCCGACGGCGGGCGGCTCTGGGACAGCTGAGCACCGTCCTGCTGGTGGCCCGGCCTCTGCTCCGGAGGCGACAGAGATTGCAGGTGAGTGTCTGGGAGGGGTCTGCCACCCCCCGCCGCTCGGGGCAGAGGAGTCAGGCAGCCTTGCTAGCGTCCAGGAGTGCGGGCCCGAGCGCACGAGGACCGGGGCTCAAAGACCACGGCCGCCCCAGCTCTTCCCACTAACCCGCTGCCAGGCCAGGGGCGGCTGGGGCCTTGGGAGGTCACTTCCATCATCCCTGTGCCCCCACCCAGAGTCTGACTGTCCCCTGCCTGTCTGGGGTGCCCTCCCAGAACTTCTCAGGGCTGGGCTGCTTCCCGCTTTGGCCTGATGACACCAGCATGAGGGCCATAAAGCAGCTCAAAGGTCAGTGCCCACACACGGCTCCCCTCTTCGGCCCCTCCCTGGCTGGACTTTGTCCCCTGGGACCATTTCTTCCTGCCTCCTCCCCAGCGCCCTGGCAGATGGGTAGTGGCTGGTGAGGGCTCCGAAGAGCTGGCGACAGGCAGCCGGCCCCTCTGGGTCTGGGCTAGTTTCTCAACTCGGGGCCAGAGGGGACCGCCGGACCGCTGAGGCAGGGAGTTGCCAGGAGGCTCCCAGAGACCTCCTCACCGGGGCACCAGCTCCCCCTGCATCTCTTCCAGCAGCTTGGGCATCGGCGAGGCCAACACAGCGGCCCGGCCTCCAGGACAGCACCAGGCATGGTAGGTGGTCTGGAAGCTCCAGGGCGTCCGCTGGGTGATGAGCCTCCTGGGACCGGCACGGCTTGTGGAAGAGTGTGGGGTCACCAGTGTGCATCCCTTGAGTCCTCCAAGAAGAGGCCTGGGCCACCCTTGGTCTCCCTCTGAGGGCTCTTGGGGTCCTATTTGTGTCCAGGATCAGAATCCTTGGTCTTTGGAGAAGTTTATGGTCCCGGGGGTGAGGAGGGACACTGGGTCCCTGTCCCCCTCTTTAGTCCTTGGCCGATCATTCCTCTCTGCTAGGAGCTGGGGCGCTTGGAGATCCCGGCTGAGGTGGCCGTCTTGCTGAAGACCGCAGAAGGTGAGTTTTGGTTCGTGTCCCTCTTACACGACCCCTCCCTCCCGTCTCTCTACTGTGGTCCCTCCCGGTGATGCTCTGGGCTCCCCTGAGCTCCCACCGCCCCGGGACTGGGGGCGGATGATGAGAGGCGGGGGCGGTCCATCGCCAGCCTCCTTACCTCGGCCTTTCTGGGCTGCCTCTGGGTGCTACCCCCAGGCCATCACCATGCCTTGGATGGGAGCATCACCGAGTCCATGCCCCCTGAAGTTCCTGCCCGGACCAGCCTGAGCCTCCCGCCCGACATCGACCAGTTCCCGTTCTCCAGCTTCATCTCCACTAACTTTCAGGTGGGCCCCCAGACCATGGCTCTTCCTGGCAGACTTCTGTGGCTCCCCCTGGACATGAGCCCTGCCGGGCAAAAGCTGTACCTGTGCCCTCTTCCCACTGCACCCATCCTCTCCCATCATGGGGGCAACGGGTGCAGCACCCCCGTTTGGAGAATACCTATTGAAGCGAAACATCTCGCTCTCGGGAGTAACTTAGCTCCGTGAGGCCGCACCTGTGTTACACCTGTGGCTCGTCCTGCCGTTGAAGTCGTGTCTTTAGAGTGTGTGTAACAATAAGGCAAATGTCCAGGCTGCCGTGTTGGGTACAAAAGCAGGATTCCAAACCGGACAACAGAGTATGATCCCGGCTTTGTTAAAAGCAACAATAGGTGTGGGAGGGCGATGGATGTATCTGCATAGAAAGCAAGACTGGAGGGGCCCCGGGTGGCTCAGTTGATTAATCATCTGCCTGCGTTTGGCTCAGGTCATGATCCCAGGGTCGTGGGATGGAGCCCTGCATTGGGCTCCTTGCTCAACGGGGAGCCTGCTTCCTGCCACTCCCCCTGCTCATGCGCAGGTGCGCGCGCTCGCACTCTCTCTCTCTCTCTCTCTAATGAATAAATAAAATCTTTAAAAAGGAAAAAAAAGGGGCGCCTGGGTGGCTCAGTGGGTTTAGCCGCTGCCTTCAGCTCAGGTCATGATCTCAGGGTCCTGGGATCGAGTCCCACATCGGGCTCTCTGCTCAGCAGTGAGCCTGCTTCCCTTCTTCTCTCTCTCTGCCTACTTGTGATCTCTCTCTCTCTCTCTCTCTCTGTCAAATAAATAAATAAATAAATCTTTAAAAAAAAAAAAAGGAAAACAAAAAAGCAAGACTGGGAAGAGAGGCTAAAATGTCAACTGTGGTCATGACTGGCAGGAAAATAGTAATGGATTTTTAAATTCTTTATTCTTTTCCATGTTTTCTGAGTTTTCTATATGCATGGACATCAATTTTCTAATCCGGAGGAGCCACGGAGATGTGTCCCTAAGGTGGTTTTCCTCGCCAGCCCCTCTCCGTCTCCCAGGGCGCGGGCTCCCCTGGGCTCCGCTGGGGCCTCTCCCGCAGGTTGGCACAGACCGGCCAGACTGGCGTGTGCTCAGACACTGTCACCCTCGTCCTTGTAGGAGCCGGCCCTGCCCAGCCCCGGGCAGCTGCTGGCAGAGCCCCTGACCCGGCTGCACGGGGAGAACCCGCAGCATGCGCTGGATATCAACAAGGTGGTGAGTGACACGGTGGGGAGGGGACAGCGTGAGCTGGACCCTAACTCCTGGGGTCTGGCTGAGCGCAGGGGGTGGGGGGGCACGCCCTGGCACGTCCTGCCCTCGCCTTGCTCCGTGTCTGCAGATGCTGCGGCTCCTGGGGGATGGGACCCTGCTGCCCTGGCAGGAGCAGAGCATGGGCGAGTACCTGGTGCGGCAGGGCCAGCGCCGGCCAGGGCTGAGGGATGAGATCTTCAGCCAGCTTGTGGCCCAGATCTGGCACAATCCGGACGAGCAGCAGACCCAGCGCAGCTGGGCCCTCATGGCCATCCTGCTCAGCGCCTTTCCCCCCATGCCCCCCCTGCAGAAGCCACTGCTGAAGTAAGGAGCCTGCTTTGCGGGGCCCAGGGAGTGGGATCGGCGGACCGCCCACCCCCACTGCAGCCCTGTGCTGTCCCCACAGATTTGTGTCCGACCAGGCCCCCACAGGCATGGCAGCGCTGTGCCAGCACAAGCTGCTGGGGGCCCTGGAGCAGGCGCACCTGGCCCCTGGAATGGCACGGGCGCGCCCCCCGACCCAGCTCGAGTGGACGGCTGGCCGGCGGCGGGGCCGCATGGCTCTGGACATCTTTACCTTCAATGGTGATGCTTCCCTTCTACTCAGGCCTCTCCCTGCCTCAGCCCTCTGGCGGCACCCCCGGGACCCTGATCACAGGGTCCTGTCCTGCTCCGGGAGCCCCCATGGGGACAGCTGCCCCTTCTCATTGGAAGGACCTGCTGCCCCTCACTCCGGCCCCCACCGCCTGTCCCTGTAGAGGAGTGCTACTCCGCCGAGGTGGAGTCCTGGACCACGGGGGAGCAGTTCGCCGGGTGGATTCTGCAGAGCAGGTACGGGCCCCTGGGACGGGGAGTGTGGCCAATACGGATGGCTGTCCCCTCCTCATCCTCCCCGCCCACTCCCCTGGCAGGGGCCTCCTGCAAACCCAGGGCCAAAGCCTGCTCCCCAAAGACATTGGTGGGGAGTGGGGGCCTGGAGGGGTAAGTGGGCAGGAGCCAGACCAGACCGTAGGTTCAAGATAGGGAACAGGAGTAGAGGTTATGTCTGTGGTCCAGATTTTAACGTCAATAAATGAGCACATCAGACCCGATGTGGAAGCAGTAGGTTGTGAGGGGCGAAGAGAGGAGAGTTGTCTGAGGAAACCAGTGCCTCTACCAGGTTCTGCCCCTTCCCCAGCGGCCTCCCATTGGGGACCCTCGGGGTTGCCCTCTTCCTGGCGGATCACTCCCTACAGCACCGCTCTTCCCTCCCCAGAGGACTGGAGCTGCCCCCCCGTGGCTGGTCCGTGTCACTGCACTCTGGGGACTCCTGGCAGGATTTGGTTGGCTGTGACTTCGTGCTGGACCTCATCGGCCAGACTGAGGACCTGGGGGACCCAGTCAGTCCCCACAGCTACCCCATTGCCCCCCGTGGCTTGTAGGTACCAGCCCAGCACCCCCGTCCCAGCCTGTTCCTATCTCTGTTCTGTCACAGGTGACCCCCTGAGCCACCTTATCACACCCGGGGTTCAGAGGACCTGCTACAGCCCCAGCCCCCCCCCCACATACCTCACCTTCTCCCACACCACGGGAATGACCCCCCACACCAGCTTCTTTTCTTTGCCTCAGACTGGACACCACCCCCATCCAAGGCACCCCCTTAGCTGGGCCCACTGTCTCCCACAGAGACGAGGACATCGCCCCTGCCCCTGGCATCCAGGCCCCCTCACTGCCAGATCCACCTCCAGGGCCAGCCCCCGCACTACCCAGCAGGATCCAGTCAGGTAAGGCCAGAATGGGCACAGTGAGGTTGCCCGTGTGGTGGGAATAGGGGTGCCGGTTGCCCCGTACCCCAGGGGGCCAATAACCCTCCTCTGGCCCCATAGGGGAGTCTCAGAACTCAGGGAACCTGGATGGCTTCCTGGACCACCTCTTCCAGCCAGTCCTCTCTCCGGGTCACAGGGTAAGTGTTCTTACACATACCTGACCCCGGCCCGGCCCCTCCCCCCCAACCCCCGGGTCCGCCGCCGCCGCCGCCGCCGCCTCTCTCATCTCTCCCGGGACTCTGGTTCTGACTCTTTGGCCTGTGGCCTTGGTCCCTTCAGGATCTGGAGCAAGCCTGGGCTCTGAGCAGCCGCCTGAAGGGAGGGGGCGCCGTGGGGTCCATGCGGCAAGGCAGCTACCCCATGGGTGAGTGCGGGGCCCAGCATCCATTCCAGGGTCTCCCCAGCCCCACAGCATGGGCAAAGCACTGCCAGGGACCTCTAGGCGCCCGGGGTGAGAGCTCCAGCCAGCACCCTGGGGGCCCTTCTTCTTCTTATTGCTGGAGGGCTAGAGGGAGGGGGTCTGTGGGCTCAGATAAGGATTGACCCAGGAGGGTCCTGTTCCCTCAGTTTACCCAGGGATGATGCAGATGCCTGGATACCAGCCGGCCATGGTGCCTGCCCCTGTGCCCATGATGCCAGCAATGGGCGCAGTCCCTGCCATGCCAGGTAAGGCCAGGTGGCAGGTCCCTTCTCAGGTAGGAGCTGAAGGAAGGGAGGTCCCACCAGGGGGGCCCGGAGGGGCCAGCGGGCAGGGGGCCATGTGCAAGCTGCGCACCTGTATGCCACCTGCAGCCATGGTGATGCCACCGCAGCCGCCGCCGGCACCGCAGCCCCTGCTTCCCAGTGTGGACCCGAGGCAGCTGGCCGCCCAGCAGCAGAGCTTCATCAACCAGCAGGCGCTCCTCCTGGTGAGGGTGGGCAGGGCCCTCAGAGCTCCTCGGGGCCAGGTCTGCGGGGCCCAGCCCGACCCGCTCTTACCAGGCCCACCGCCTCTCCCCACTCAGGCCCAGCAGATGACCACCCAGGCCATGACCTTGTCGCTGGAACAGCAGACACAGTGGCGCTGGCGCCAGGCTCAGCCTCAGGCCCAGGCCCCTGGAGCTGCTTCCCCGACCTCACCCCCACCTGTCGCCCCCAAGCCTAAGAAGCCCCTGGCCCTGCAGCGGGAGCCAGAGCGGGAGGTGGAATCGGTGGGTGCCTGTCTGAGGGCAAGGAGCCGGGCAGGGTCTGGGATGGAGATGGTAGGTTCCAGGGCCGAGTGGCCACGGGTCCCATGGGAGCAGGAAGAGGAGGAAAAGATGCCTGGGGTCCGAGCCCCAGCGATGGGGTCGGGGATGGAGGGGATGCTGGGGGAGGGGCAACTCGGCTGGGGGAGGGGCAACTTGGCTGGCGGGGCTGCCCCTTCACTTCCCCTTCCTGCCCTCAGGAGACCTCACAGGAGCCCCGAGAGAAGCCCCAGCGGCCCAAGAGCTTCAAGCAGAAACAGGACTATTTCCAGAAGATGGGTGAGGGTGCTTGGGGTGGTCGGGTTCCGCACAGGCCGGGCCGCGTGGGGCACACTCTCCTCCCCTGGGTCCATGTCACCCGTCTCAGAGCCCGCTGGGCACAGCAGGGAGAGTAATCGGGCCACCTGGGGCACGTACAGGGCAGCAGCAGATCACGGTGAAGACAGCGAAGCGTCCGCCCAAGGTGCAGATCTCCCAGGATGAGGAGCAGGACGAGGAGAAACCGAAAGGTGGGGGCGCCGTGGGGGGGCCATGGGGGGGTATGGGGGAGGGCCGGGCCCTATGGGACTGGACGGGGTTTCATGTGTTTCTTCTCCTTCTGGTCAGTGCCCTCACCCCCTCCTCCCCGCGTAGTGACGAGTGCCCCGACACAAGGTAGGGTCAAAGCTGCGCAAGAGGCGGAGGCCAAGCCGGCGGCCCAGAGGGCAGGGCCCGGTGGTCACCCTGCGCCAGCGCCCCACCAGCGGGCTGAGCCGAGCCGGGAGATCCGGAACATTATCCGCATGTACCAGAGCCGCCCAGGCCCCGTGCCCATGCCTGTGCAGCCGGCCAGGTGGGCCTCGGGGGCGATTGGGGCTGCCCCCTCCCTGGGCGTCACCCTGGGGACTCAGGGCCTCTTCCTTCTCTCAGGAAGCCCCCGAAAAACTTCCTGAAGAAAAACAACCCCAAGGACGAGGCTCTGGCTAAGTTGGGGATCAGCGACGCCCACGCACCTGTGTCGGTGAGGCCCCAGCCCCCGGGCATGGCTTCTCACCTCGGGGGTCCAGGGCTCTCTGGGGTGAATTTGGCCTTAACCCTAGACCCAGCTGCGTACATGCTTTGTGCCTCCCCAGACGCCGTCCCCCAGCCCTGGGAAGGGCCCCGCACCAGCCGTGGCCCCTCGACCCAAGTTCCCACCACAGTTCAGGCCCTCCAGCTCCGACAAGGACAGCCAGGGTCTCTCTGACGAGACTCCACCTGCCCCCCAGTCACCCTCACCTCCACCAGCACCCCCGCTGCCTCCGCCTGAGAAACCAGACAGCCCTTTAGCTGGGCCCCACAGTAAGGACCCTTCTATCCCTCTCTGGTGGGTTTCCCTGGGGTGGGGCAGGGTTTCCAGAAGCCTCTCCGTGCGCAACGCTATAAGGTCAGGTGCTCAGGGCTCCGGACTTTGGAGCCCTGGGCAAGGAGCCCCAGCTTCCGCGTTCCTGTCCCGGGCAGGGCCCAGGTAACTCTGGGGCCCATGTGGCTTTGAGGGCCTGCCCTGGGGTATTGTCCTTGGTGCATCCTGGCAGCTCCAGACTTAGTGGCCCTGCTGACGTGGTCAAGGACAGCAGGGAACGTCTGAGGGCTGGAAATGGAGGCTGGAGATGGGACATGGGCAGGAGGGAGGCAGCAAAAGTCCAGCGGGCGGAGCCCTCACGGGGCCCTGGAGAGGGGGGCAGTCTTCTGTCCCCATGTCCCTGTCATTCTGGCTCTGGCAGCTCCTCGCTGAAGCCCTTTGGCTCCTCCCTCTGCCAGGCTGGATGGAGCCCATGGAGGACCAGGGAGTCTCCACGCAGCTGCTCGTGCCCTCCGGCAGCGTGTGCTTCTCCTACCTCAACCCGTCCTGGAGGTTGTTCCTGCGCAAGGAGGTGGGCAGGAAGCTGGGGCCGCCGCCAGGCCTCTCCCTGGGCTGGGGAGGGGCTGCAGGCTGTGGGTGGGACCCCAGCATCCCCCCCCAACACACACACACACACACACACACACACACACACACACACACACACGGGGGCTGCCTTCCCACGACCCGCCTCATCAGGCCTGAGTCTCCTGCCGGGTCTGGGAGGCAGGGCTGGGAGGTAGGCGGGGGGAGGGCAGGGCACTGACCCCATGTCCGCTCCTCATCCCTGCTCTCCCACAGGTGTTCTACCCCCGGGAGAACTTCAGCCACCCCTACTGCCTCAGACTCCTCTGTGAGCAGGTGAGAGAGCCTGGCCCACTGTCCCAGGGACAGACACACAGCACCGGCCCCTGGGCCAGGTCACCAGCGGTGCAAGGGGCACACAGCTGGCACTCAGAGGGCAGGCGCTGGGTCTCAAGCCCTGCCTTCATTTACTTCGTCCTCAGCACATCCCTGAGAGTAAGGATCACTACTGGCTGGCAGTGAAGGGTTCAAAACAAAGCATACACCGTCCCCAACACAGGCCCTGGCAAACAGCAGATGCTCCTGGATGTTCCCGGGATCCTGCCTCTTGCCCCACATTCTGTATCCGTCGCCCCCCGCTCCCCCCCAGGTTCTGTTCCTTCAGGGAACTGATCTCACCTGACCCAGGAGCAGCCGCCCCCTAGTGTGGGTCGCGGGAGGCTAGAGGGAGGTGGGGGTGGCGCCAGGCTCAGGGGCCCCACATTCCCCCCTGCTCCACCCGTGCCCTCGGGGCTCTCCAGCTTCTCCATGTGTGGCTGCCTCCGTGGTGAGCTCTGGCGCAGGGATCTGGTGGTGACCACTTGGCTCTGCCCCTAGATCCTGAAGGACACCTTTGCCGAGTCCTGTGTCCGAATATCCCAGGAGGAGCGGAGCAAAATGAAAGAGCTGCTGGGTAGGGTCTGGCGACCCGGGAGTCAGGGGCTGAAGTGCTGGGACTAGGTCTGTCTGTCTGGAGGGAGCAAACCCTGGGTGTCCCCGTGGCGGAGCCTGAAGACAGTCAGGGATCGTTCCTGCCCACAGGACACCTGGAGGTTGGCCTGGAGTCGCTCAGCACCACGGAGGACAGTGTTAAGAAGCGCATCGTGGTGGCCGCTAGGGACAAGTGGGCCAATTACTTCTCCCGAATTTTCCCTGTCTCGGTCAGTGAGGCTGGACGCAGGGCTGGGGACATCAGCTCCCCAGTCTGGATCCCAGCTCGCTTGGCGTGGGCCTTTGTGGCAAGGATGAGCGCGGGGACAGGGGTGGGCCCCAACGGAAGGACAAAGAGCAGCACCGGCCCTGAAGAGCCCCAGGGCATCTTGGATGCTGGCGGGGACCAGGAGCCTGTCCCTGACGTAGCCACCTTCCTTCCGGGCAGGGCGAGAGTGGCAGTGACGTGCAGCTGCTGGGCGTGTCCCACCGGGGGCTGAGACTGCTCAAGATGACCAAAGGCCCCAGCCTCCACCCCAGCCAGCTGAAGACTCTGTGCTCGTACAGGTGAACCTGGGCCGGGGGCTGGCGGGGGCGCCGGGCAGGGGGCTGGCGGGGCGAGCTGGCTCTCAGCTCATGCCTCTCCGCGGGTGCATAGCTTCGCTGAGCTGCTGGGCGTGGAGTGCCTGGGCCGCTCCACTCTGGAGCTGACCCTGAAGAGCGAGCAGCTGGTCTTGCACACGGCCCGAGCGAGCGCCATCAAGGCCATGATCGAGCTGTTCCTGAGTGAGCTCAAGAAGGCAAGTGCAGGCCGGGCAGGGGGCTGGCGGGCAGCGGGGCTGGGGGCTGGGGGCTGGGTAGGGGAGCTACATCTGGTCTGGCTGGTCTCGGGGCTGACAGCCAAGCTCCGTCAAGGCGCCAGGGGTGGGACTGGGCGTTCAGGCCGGGTCCCTGGACCTGTGGAGGGCCGGGTGGGGAGGGAGGCCAACAGGAGGAGCGGGCCGGTCGGCTGCCCGGCCTGCTCACCCTCCTCCCGCCTGCAGGACTCCGGCTACGTCATCGCCCTGCGAAGCTACATCACGGATGACCACAGCCTCCTCAGCTTCCACCGTGGGGACCTCATCAAGCTGTTGCCAGTGGCCACGCTGGAGCCCGGTATCCCCGGGGGCGGGCAGGGCAGCCGGCACGGGGAGGGCAGCACATGGCCGAGCCGTGGAAGGGCCGAGGGGCCAGGTGGGTGAGACGCTGCCCTTGGGTGTCTTCCAGGCTGGCAGTTTGGCTCCACCGGGGGCCGTTCCGGACTCTTTCCTGCCGACATAGTTCAGCCGGCTGCCGCCCCTGACTCTTCCTTCTCACCAGAGAGGAGTGGCCGGCGCAAGAGTCGGCTGCAGCCCCGAGAGCCGGGGCTGGCTCAGTGGGAGAGGGCAGCGGAGGTGAGGAAGACGGGAGAGGCGGACACGAAGCCTAACTAGGAGTCGAGGACGGAAAGGGCTCGGTCCCTCCTGAGCGGCCAGGACCGCCTGCTCCCTGCTGCGGGCGGGCAGCGCTTGGCCTGATGCCGCCCTCTCCAGATGTCTGTCTCCCCAGCAAGAGTGTGAGCCCCCTGCGGGCAGGGGCTGGGCGGTGTACCCTCCCGTCCCCTCCCAGCGCTTACCTGAGTGCTCAATAAATGCCTCTGGCTTCTGGTGGTGTGCTCTGCCTGCTCCTCTCGGCTCGGGCGGGGCGGGGGCCTGGGCGGGGGGCTCTGGACAGGCCAGTGGGCCCTCGGGTGGCATGAGGTCTCCTGTGCTCTCAGCACGATGCCCGTCCCCCGAGCCAAGCACGCAGCGATGACTCTGTAGCCTACATCTCTCCGTCTGTGGACTCCCACAACTACACCATGCAGGAATTTGCCCTCTACTACTTCCGGAAGCCCCAGACCTTGTGAGTGCCCCGGGCCCGCCCTTCTGCCTGGCCGTCCTCGGTCTCCCTAAAGCGGCCTTTCTGCTCTGAGCCACCAGGCCAGTGCTCCCTACACAACCCGTGATGGGGGCGGGAGGGCTGAGCAAGCAGGGCTGTCCTTCCTTCTGCCCCCTCAGGCCAGATGATACCCACGGAGATGCTGAGGAGGAGGCCCTGGCCAGCCTGGTGCAGTACACCAAGGTGAGGGGGACAGGTGGGGAAGAGCCGGGCCAGTGGACCTGCCTTCTGGCCTCTACAGACCCCAGACTCACAACCCAGTCTCTTTGGCCACAGGCTCCCATACAAGAATCGCTTATCAGCCTCAGCGATGAGGACGCCAACAGGCAGGCTGTGGAAATCTTCCAGAGTGAGTGACCATAGCATCCTGTGTCCCCATGTCTGTGATGCCTCAGACCTGGGCGCCAGGTCGCCTTCTGTCCTTGTCAACTCAGGGAAGCTCACTGGTGTTTGCAGAACCCCTCATAGGCCTCACCTATTTCTACTCACTCCCAAGGGGTGGTGGGTTGCATGGAGTCTGTGCAGGAAGGCAGCGCTCTGTCCAGCTGGCTACGTGCTGTGTGTAGCCGCAGGTGCCCACGGAACCTCTCTGAGCCTGGTTTCCTTATTGGTAAAGCGGAGACTGCTCTGCTCTGCCTGGCTCGCGTGCATTTTAGGGAGCAAGGCATGAGATGACACGGGAAGCCCTGTCTAACGACAGCATGGGCCAAAACCAGGCCCCCAACCCAGCTCACAAGCTTCTCATCCTGCAGCTCTGATGCGGTTCATGGGAGACCTGTCTAAGCCCCGGGGCAAGAATGAGATAGAGCTCCTTTACGACCTGCTGAGGGTAAGCAAGAGCTTGTGTGCTGAAAGCCTTGGGGAGACTGTGTGTACCTTGAGGGTCTGTTCCTGTCTTCCTGCCTGGGTCTGAGTGGCTTCCCCCTCCTCTTAGCCACTAGTCTAATTCAGATCATCCAACAGTATTTATTGAGCACCTAGTACATACTGGGGACACGGCAGTGAACTAAGCAGGCTCAGTTCTCACAAGGCTTACAAGCTAGTGAGAGGAGACTTCTGGTAAACCACGAAGCAATGTGTTCAAGAGTAAAAGGTGCTGCAGAGACCAATACAGCAGGGAAGGGGCTGCTAGAATGCTGAGGCTTGGCGACAAGGCGACCCTGGAGCAGAGATCTGAGGGAAGCTGGGGGGAGAGGCATGTGTGCATTGGGGGTATCACCTGCAGCTGGTAGGAGCAGGTCGGCAGGGGCGACAGTCCTGGTGACGGTGGGCCTTAGCACCAGCAAGGCCAGCATGGCCGGTGTGCCAGTGAGTCAGGACAGAGTGGAGGATGAGCTGGAGGGAGTCGGCAGGTCCGGGTCACGGCAGGCCATCATAGGTTCCTGTTGGGACTCTGATTTCTCAAGAGACGTGGGCAGTCACTCAAGGGGATTTGCAGAGAGACTGGCTTACCTTTTCAGGGGGCGCAGTTTGCCACCCCTCCGAGGGGGAGAGAAGTGCCAGAGGGCGTTATGGCAATGATCACAGGTGAGGGATGGTGCGGGCCAGGCCCAGAGGTAGCAGCTGAGAGGAAAAGACTCAGAACAACAGGGTTTGCTATGAATTGTACGTGGGGTGTGACAGAGAGGTGCCAAGGATGTCATGGAGGCCTTGGCCAGAGTAAAGGCCGTCTTCGATACGGGGACCTAAGGGAGGAGCAGGTCTGGGTTGGTGCAGGATAGTCTTTTGGACATAGGAAGTGTGCAGTCCAAACTTCCACGTGGGGGGGCCTGGGTTCAAGGAGAAGTCTGGGCTGGAGGTCAGCACTGATAGTCATCAGCAGTGGGAACAGCTGAGATCAGCAGGGCGTGTAGACTGAGGCCCAAGGGCACTGAGGCCCTGGAGGTCAAGGAAGTAAGGGGAGCCAGCGGAGAAGACAGGGCTGAGCACAGCCCGTAAGCGGATGAAGACGGTGACTTAGAGAGTGACCCGTTGGACACAGCTGTGTCCAAGACCGAGAGGTGGCCCCAGCCATTGCTGTTAGTGGGATTTCTTTTCAATTTTATTTTTTAAGATTTTGTTTATTTATTTGACAGAGATCACAAGCAGGCAGAGAGGCAGGCAGAGAAAGAGGAGGAAGTAGGCTCCCTGCTAAGCAGAGAGCCTGATGCAGGGCTCAATCCCAGGACCCTGGGATCATGACCTGAGCCGAAGGCAGAGGCTTTAACTCACTGAGCCACCCAGGCGCCCCGTTAGTGGGATTTCAGACTTCAGCTCCCGTGTCACCCTGCCCCCCTCTTCGGTCCCCACAGCCGTGCCGGGAGAACAAGAACCTCAGAGATGAGATTTATTGCCAAGTCATCAAGCAGGTGACCAGACATCCTCAGCCGTGAGTATGCGGGGCCGGGGGAGGTGGTGGAGGGCAGCCGGCGCGGGGGCCCAATCTTGCCAGCCCGAAGCCCACACTCTCCACCCTGCAGCGAACACTGTGTCCGCGGCTGGAGCTTCCTCAGCCTCCTGACCGGCATCTTCCCCCCGTCAGCCACGCTGATGCCCTACGTGACCAAGTTTCTGCAGGACTCAGGCCCAAGCCAAGGTGCCTATGGGAGGGACTTCCCAGGCTGGGGTCTCAGCAGCTTGGGGAGGGGTTTGGAGATGCCGGTGACCCCAGCCCGCTTCCCCTCTGCAGAGCTGGCCCGGAGAAGCCAAGAGCACCTCCAGCGCACAGTCAAATACGGGGGCCGCTCGCGGCTGCCCTCCCCAGGCGAAACTCAGGCTTTCCTGGTATGGCGGGGTGGGTACAGGAGGTTGGGCATTATGGGACTCCCTGGTGGGGACGGGGAGTTGGGGCCTCTGGCCACTGGCGGACTGACCCTACAACCTGCCTCGGCAGAAAGGGCAAGAAGTCCGCTCGCTTCTGGTTCGCCTGCCGGGGGGGATGGACTACAAAACCAGTATCCGGACTTTCACGGTGAGCATGGGGCCAAAGAGGGGCTGGGGAGAGGCAGGAAAGCTGTGGCATCAGTTCTGGGCACCCCCCGCACCCCAGCCTCACAACCCCACCACGCACGGCCCTGTCCACATGCCCCAGGTGGCAGCGGATGTGCTGGAGGACCTGTGTCAGCAAATGGGCATCACAGACCCCTGCGAAGTGCAGGAATTCGCCCTCTTCCTCATCAAAAGGGAAGGTGAGCCCCTCGCCTGGGGAAGAAGCGGGGACAGGCTGGATGCCAGGAGGCAGCTTACCTACCGGTTGTATGCCTACAAGTGGGGCAGGTTTCTGGGCCGGGGCTGCCAGGACTGCGGGCAGGACTGGACGTCAGGGCGGGCTGTGGACCTGGGCTCCCTATTCAGGCGAGCTGGTGCGGCCCCTGTGGCCCCATGAGTACCTCAACAGCGTGGTGGATCAGGACGTGAGCCTGCACAGCCGGCGGCTCAGCTGGGAGACGCCACTGCACTTCGAGAATCCCACCTACACCACTACCCACTACATGCAGGTCAGTTGCCACCCCCCCTCACCCTCCCGGCCCCCACCAGCTGGTGGCTGGACCCCGGGCTGCAGCTTAGAGGAAGCCCTGCCCGGGTGGGGGCCCTCCAGGCCTCCCTCCCCTCACTGCGGTCCCCCCTCAGGTGCTGCGGGACTACCTGCAGGGGAAGCTGCTGGTGACCCCCCAGGCCAGCGCTCAGCTCGCCAGGCTGGCCGCCCTGCAGCACTGCAGCACGGCCCAAGGGGACCCCCTGGCTGAGTGAGTGCTCACACGGCCCCCCACCTCCTACCGCCCCTGGTCCTGCTGTTGCTGGAGCCCACCTCAGCGCATTCTCCACGGGCCTCTCCTTCAGTTCCCCACCCCCTACCCAGTCTTCCAGTGCCAAGGCCACTCGGCTTGCACCCTTCACGGCCTGGAGTTGTGGGGGCTACGCACACCTGACCCCCACCCCCCGCCCCGAGCTCCCCGTAGGCAGGGCCCATGCCTTATTTGTAAGTCTGGATTCCCAATCTCACCCACAGTAGCCCCTGCTCATTCATTGAGCGCCTGCTGTATACCCAGCCTTGAGCAACCACTCTGTGTCCTAGGCGAGACCTGCTGGACTACTTGCCAAAGCCGCTGCGGTCGCAAGTGAACGTGTCCACCGTGAAGAACTTGATGTACCAGGAGCTGAGGCAGCTGCGAGGCTGCAGCTCCCAAGAAGCCCAGATCAGCTTCATTGGTGGGTCCGGGGCCCCCGAGTCACAGGGGCCGAGGCAAGGAGCCCAGAAGGGAAGGTGTGGTGGGCCTGAGGAGGCCTCCCTCCCGGCCCGGCCTGACCCGGCCGACCTAGGGCCCACTCGGGCAGGTGCCAGGGCGGGAACGGCCAGAATGCCTACCCCAGCCCCTCCGTTCCCAGAGGCTGTGAGCCGCCTGCCCCTGTTCGGCTACACCGTCTATGTGGTGCTGCGGGTGAGTCAACTGGCCCTGCCTGGACCCAGCCTCCTGGGCCTGAACCGCCAGCATCTCATCCTCCTGGACCCCTTCAACCAGGTGGGCTGGGACCCTGCCCCCGTGCTGGTCCGAGCGCCCCTGCGCCATTGTCCCATCCCCCATGGTGACCCCTCCCCGGAGAGAGGCCAAGCTCTGCTGTCTCTGCTGCCCCAGAAACCGTACTGCTCCATCGCCCTGAAGGACCTGCACCAGCTCCACCTGCTGAGCCCCCTGGAGAAGAAGGGGGCCCCTGGCCTGGAGCTCAACTATGGCTCTGCTGACAGCCCCCGGACCATCTGGTTTGAGCTGCCAAAAGTGAGTGGCCGGGGCCTCTGATGACACCCTGGCAAGGCGGGGGGTGCCTGACCCAGGCCTGGCACGCCCGGATCCTGGCCCTGTGCTCCTGGCTTGGGGTGCTGCAGGCTCAGGGCAGAGGTGGGGGCACACGGGGGGCCCTGTCCTCACAGGCCTGTTCCCCGGGCAGGCCCAGGAGCTGAAGGACACCATCGCCTTCCTGAGGGACAGCAGCCTTGCCCCCAACTAGTGGCCAGCCTCACCCAAGAGGAATGGGGGAGGGGAGGAGATGAGGAAGGGGCCCCTCCCACATCCCAGTCCGACTGGAAAGGTCTCCCTTGGTGCTGTCAGGCCATTTTGGTTGGGACTTTCCCACTTGGCTGTTCTGGAACCTGCCACAGCACAGCGCTGCTGGCCACAGTGGAGGCCACGGGGCAGGAGCTGCTCCAGTGATATCAACTGAGAAGGGCAACACCAGGACTCCCCCCGGGGCGGGGGCTGGAGTGGGGGCTGCAGGAACGGGCTTGGGCATCTGATGCTGCCCAGGCTGGGCGAGGGGGATATCCAACCAGCCCCAGGCCCGCGCCCAACATCAGCACGAACCACACAAGCCTGGGGAAAGCAAACAGTGAGAAAATAAAACTCCCAAGAGAAAAAGGCCGTGTTTTATGGGCATGTGTGTCTCAAATCCAACAGGACTTTATTTCTCATAAGTCTCTGTCCAGTCCAGCCTTCCTGACCAGGAGCTGAGCGGAGAGCAGGGCCTGGCTGCTGCCCTGCTCCCGAGCTCTGCACCTGGGGCCAGGCCGGAAGCTGGCTTCATGAGGGAAAGGGCTAGTGGGCCCAGAACCCGAGGCCAGAAGGGCTCCTCCTGAAGTGGCCCTGAGCCTCAGACTGGCGGCCTCACCCTGGCCTACAATTCAACCCCAAGAGACAGAGGGACCACTCTTTCCTCTTGTTCCTCTGGCAGCAGCCACCACTCCCACCCCGCCCCCTTCTAATCTGGGGATCTGGTTCAGAAAACCCAGCCGGGAGAGGCAGGGAGACTAGGAGGAGGAAGCCCTTAGACCCTGCAAGCAGAAAGTGGCTAGTTCCAGCCTTTGGCCTTGATTTGGGAGGTGACTGGGGCCATCTCCAAATAGGGCTGGAAGATACGGACCCTGAGCAAAGCTGATGCCCTGACGGCTGCAGGCTTCCCCCCTCCCTGTTCCTGAGTGAGGCCCAGGCTGGCCCACAGCTGAGGCGGGGGGAGCACTCCGGCCCTAGCGGGTAGGAGCTGGTCATCTCTGCGGGTCACACAGACCGTGCCAGTCAGCTTCACTCTCGCACCGGGCCCGACCGTGAAAAAACTGCTTGATGAAATCCTGGGCCTCTTCCTTCACTACAGATTCGGGAAGGGGGAACCTCCGTGAGGGCCCGTCCCCTCCCTGCCACCAAGCCCCGCAAACACCTCCTGGCCTGGTGACGCGGGCACTCACCGCTCCTTCCCGGAGAGGCCTTCTGAGTCAGCGAGTGTGAGAGGTGGCGGGCGAAGGCTTTAAATAACTCCTGGAGGCAGAGGGGACAGGAGCAAAGAGCACGGACCCTGCCCTGCCCCCCACACCAGAGGCCCTCGGCCATGACCCAGGGGCAAGGCAGACGCCAGGGAGAGAGGCAGCCAATCTGAGGGCTAGCCTGCTTTGTCCTCTGGCTCTGTTCCCTGCCCCCATGGTACCCAAGTGTCCCAGGGGAGGGTAGAACCAACCCAACTACCCTACCTTGGATGCAAACTTGCCCTCCTTGTAGAAAGGAGTCAGGCATTTGACCACAACATTTGCGGCCTCCTTGAGGGAGACGCCAGGGGCTGGGAGAAGGCAGGAGTCTTGCACTGTGGGATTCAAGATGCCCGAATTGCCAGCCGAGATGCTGTCCTTGGCCTTAGCTAAGATGGAGGCATTAGCTGAGGGGCGCGGCCTCTTCTGAGCCTGGTTCTCTGGGTTCTCCTGTGCAGGACCAGAATAGAAAGTCACTCTTGGGCTCCCCGTCACGGGCCCCTTCTCTCATTCTGGAAGACTGGGCCCCCTCTAGCCTGTCCCGTCTAGCCCTGGGATGTAAGAAGAGACGATTTTCCCCAAACCCCTCATCCAGAGAACAGATCCTGACCTGCTCTGCAGGCCTCCTCCCCCTGAGGCCTTGTCCCTATTAGTACCTGCTGGGGTCTGGACCGCTTGCCCCTGTGTGTCTCCTCTGAGGGGGTGGGCTGGCCTTCAGGGGGGTCCTGGTCTCTGAGTGTGCAGGCTCTGGCCAGAGGGGAGAGCGAGCATGAGCACTCCCGCCGCCAGCTGCGCCCCTAGCCAGCCGGCCCAACAGAGCGCACCCTAGGAACAGCCAGAGCTTCCAAGGCCCAGTTAGCAAAGAGGCGGAGAATTTCAGAACCATCAGGGCCCTTACCTTGGCGTCCCCCTGGTACACTCCTTGGTCTGGGAGGGCACAGCCAAACACCCCAGGGCTCCATCCTCCTCTCCTGAGCACTCTTCTGGAGCTGCTGGGGGTCCCCGCACTCCCTCACAGGAAGGGCCGGCACCTTCTGCCCCTGGGGCTGAGGTGAGGGGAGATGGGCTCTTGGCCCTCTGGCAGAAGCGGGCGATGTTCTGCGAATCCTTGAGGGCTGCCGCGGCTAGGAGCTGCTGCTTCTTGCTGGCCCGGGCCTTGGCACTGCCCTTCGTGGAGGAGCTTTTCACCGTCGCAGGGGAGGACCCCCGACAATGAGCACGGCTTCCAGGGGCCTCTCCTCCGGGCCCGGGGAAGGGCTCACTACAGTCCTCCTGCTGGAGGCCGCAGGGCTGGCTGGGGGGCTCCTGCTCACCTCCCCGCGCAGGCTGGGGGGCTTGCTCCTTGGCACACGTCTTCTCCATCAGCTCAGTGGCCGTCTGGAATGAGCAGGAGCCTCTGGGGAAACCAGCTCCCACCCGCCTGGGTTTGGGCTGTGAAGAAGAGAGAGGTTCTGAGCGCACTCCCTGGCTGGTCCCGACGGCTGAGCTGCTGGGCTCTCGGGAGGAGCCGAGGGAGAGCCGGCAGGACACTGCGGGCTGAGGGTCAGGCCGAGGACGGAGGAGCTGTGGGGGCTGCAGAGGAAAGCTGGAGGGTCTGCCGTGGGGCGCCCCGGGCCAGGGCTGCGGGGCCCGGAGAGGGCAAGTGGCCGTGCCCTGGCTGAGGACAAAGGACGCGATGCCTTTTCCAGACCCAGGTCTGGGGAGGATGGCGGGATGCTGCTCACCGAGTACACCAGGGAGGCCGGCAGGATGTCATACTCGGTGGGCTCTGAGGGCTGGGCCGGCTCAGTGCAGCTCCGGGCAGTGCCTCCCATGTCGTAGAGCTGCCCATCCTTGGAGGCTCTGTGGATCTCAGCCACCTGACTCAGGGACAGGCAGAGGTGCCGTGACACCCACTAGCTCCTGAGAGCCCCAACCTAGGCTTTCCAAAGTGGGCTTCTGGGGCTTGTGGCTGCAGGTAACTGGACACTGGCCGAGTTCTAGTCCTGACGGGGCTGGCTGGCAACACCTCCAGCTGGCCAAGAAGGGAGGTCAGGCTGCCCTTGTGTAAGTGGCCTCCTGGTAGGGGGCAGGCCGACAGCCTGGGAGGTAGGAGGGGCCGTCTCTCCCACCCCAGCCCCGAAGCATGCCCTGCCCGGCACTCACCTTCTTCAGCACGCTGGCCTTGTACAGGTTGGCCGCCTTGGCATTTCGGAACATGGCATGTTCCAGCTCCACAGCCTGGGCCTGGAGATCAGGTCTGAGGGTAGGAACGAACATGAGGCATCAGGCGGGCCTGAGCCCTCTCTCTGTGGAGCTCCTGGGATTCTCCCTGGGGTCCCTTGAGAGGACTTCAGGGCCTGGCGGGCATGACCTTGGGCACAGGGATTCCCACCTGGACCCCAGGCACCCTGGGGCTTACTGTTCAGCAGGCCCTGGCAGCCCCTCGGTCCTGGTGAAGCCTGCCCCCGCGCCGGGACCGCGAGATCTGCAACCACTGGGAGGAGGAGGGTCACGATCTGGGGGAGGGGCCCAAACAAGCCAGGAGGGATGGGGGTTCTCGTGGTCTACAAGGAATAGGGGTTTAGGGAAGCCTCTCTGGCCCCTCTGACCCGGGTCACTCACCCATGGGTGGGACCTGTGGCCTGGTGGTTACCGCTCAGAGCCTCCTCCAGAAGCCCCAGGCAGTGCTCCCGGGCCTACACAAGGGAGGGAAGTTGGTCACTCAAGCCCAGGGTTGGGGAAGCAGGCGCGGGGGCCGGTGTGAGGCGCTGTCCACCGCTTACCTTCACAGTGAGGCGGGGGATCTTCCTGCTAGAAGCCTCTTTCAGGGGACAGTCCTCATCTGGGGGGAAGAGAGGTGGGTCCTTCCACTCTACCTCTGCTTTCTGGAGTCCCCAGCCCCCAATGAGACATCTATACCCTAAGAATAGCCCCAAAGCCCCCAGGGACATTTCTGTACTGACCTGGAGGCACAAATTCTTCTGTCTTGGAGTCTTTGCCCTGGAAGATGCAGGAAGGGACTATGAGGCATCTTGCCCAACTCTAGGACAGGCCCCCTCCAGCACCAGGGTAGGGGCCGAGCGACTGTGAACGGGGGTCCCAGGCCCCCATCCCCTTCACCTTGCGTAGGCTCATCTGCTTCTGGTAGAAGAGACTCCACTCCCGCTTGTGGGCCTCGTCTCTGCCCTCGTCCCCACTGCCTCCAGAACCTTCATCGTACCTAGGGGACAGGCTAGGTGTCAGCCCTGGGCCTGGGCTCTGTTCTCCCGGCACACTTCTCCGGTGTGGCGCTATTGTCTCCGACAGCCCGGCAGGAAGGAGGAACACCAGGCTCCGGGCTCCGACACGGTCCACGGGAACAGGGAATGGACGATGGCACTGCGGTGCCTCTGGTCTGGCCTTGGCACGAGGGGGAGGATGCTGGCCTATCTGCTGCAGGCTGGGGGCCCCTGACTTCACAGCCCCTCACCTGCTGAAGCCCCCATAGCCCCGGCGGCCTCCTTCATACAGCTCAGGGTCAAAGCCATTCCCCTGAGAAGGCCCGATGCAAGTCTTGTTCCAACTGCTTCTGTGCTCCAAGGCCTCCAGCTGCTTCCGCAGGGCCACAGGGTCCCGGCAGTGGTCACAGCCCTTGGTGCAGGCAGGGAGCGCATCCCCGAAGTACTTGGCAATGGCAGCATGGCGGCACCTGGCAGAGGCAGCACAGCAGAGGTCAGGGGTGAGGGACTCAGGCAGGCCAGCGTTCATCCCCCACTCCCTACACTCTGGCTGATGAGCCCTACATGTGGGTTCCACACTCAGTATCTCACACACCTCATGCTGTCCGAGCCTGGAAAGGCATCATTTGGTCACCCATTTTACAGATGACAAGAATGAGATGAAGGAGCTTTCTCAAGGTCATAGAACATACCCAGTGGAGCCAGGGTGTGGTCTCTATTCTGTCCTGCTTTGCTACAGGTTGCTCCTCTAGGTCCTGGCCTCCTGCCCTCTACCGTGCCCTCTGGCGGCGGGGTGCCCCAGAAGCAGCTTCAGCCCTGGGTACAGACACTGACTCTGCTGCTGAGGCCTCCTCTTTAGGGGAAGCACTGGATGGCTCAAAGCCCACACATTCTGGCCTGTCAAACGGTGCAGGAAGAGCACTGGCTCCCCTGGCCGAGCAGGACTGGGGGAGATGGTGCCCCGAGGCACCATGGACGGCACCCGGCGTATGGTGAGCCCTCTTTATGACTCTTTCTCGGAGGCGGGGGACGGAGGTGGCCCTACCCCCGCCTCGGCACTCTGCCCTACTTCTATCTCTTGTGGACCTTCTTTGTCCCCAAGAAGACTGCCCGCATATGTAGCCCGGAGCTGGGGGACTGCCTGAGAGCAGAAACCAGCAGCTCTGCGAGCTGGCACTGTACGCTGCTCACTGTTGAGGGCAGTGGGAAGACCAGCCCGGGAAGGAGTCTCATCCATCTTCCGGGGCCTCAACCCTGCCACACCCCCTTGCTGCGGTCCGTACCAGACTGCAGCTGTCTCTCTTACGACTCCCAGGATGGGGGCACAGTTGGTCCCTGGGGCAGCTGTAGGCCCCTGGAGGAGCCACAGATCTCCCAGGACCCTCGCCAAGGGCCAGTCCTGCCACGGGAATGTGGCACAGGGTAGGGGAGCCTGAGAGACAGGGCGGCAGAGGCAGGGCTGTCCAGGTGCCACATCCTGGGGACGAGAAAAGGGGGTGTCACTCTCTAACCAGAACGCCGCTCAACGTGAGCACCGCCTAGAACTTCAAGAAACACTTTGACGAGCTGAGGCCCTGAGGGGCAGGAACTGAAGCAAGAGCGGATGATTCCACAGGCCCTAGGAAGTGGGGTCTGGCTGCCTCGTTTGAGAATGCAGCTTCCGGGCGCCTGGGTGGCTCAGTGGTTAAGCCGCTGCCTTCGGCTCAGGTCATGATCTCAAGGTCCTGGGATCGAGTCCCGCATCGGGCTCTCTGCTCAGCAGGGAGCCTGCTTCCTCCTCTCTCTCTCTCTGCCTGCCTCTCTGCCTACTTGTGATTTCTCTCTGTCAAATAAAAAAAAAAAAACTTTTTAAAAAAAAAAAAAAAAAAAAAAGAGAATGCAGCTTCCAGTGGCAGGGGACGGCACAGGGGCCCGGGCGGCCACCAGAGGGCACTGTTCCGGCCGCTCCTAAATCACCGAGGGACTCCCTCCATGGCCAGTCTGTGTATCTGCACAGTGGCCGCCTGTCCAGCCTCTGGCATCCAAGTGGTGTGGCTACACGGTCGGCTTCCTTCCCCCCACCCTCCCTCAAGCCCGGACTCACTGGGGTTTTGTGCTCACACTCAAAGGGCCCCATTGAGAGCGCACAGATGCGGGCTGGAGTCGGCTCCTGTCCCGCTCCAGGCACAGCCCGGGCTGCTGGGGTGGTACAACCAACCAAATGTCAAAGGGCCCTGCCAGCCTCTGAGCTCCGGAGCCCGGCCCTGCTGGCCAGGGCCAGGCATGCAGAGACGGCCCCGGCCAACACCAGCAAACACGCTTCGGAAAGACATCAGCAGGGTCCTCCCTCCTCCCGGGGTTGGGGAACACCAGGCACCAGGCACCTCCCCCTGCACCCCCAGGCAAGCAGGCTACTCTCAAGTCACCCCCAAGTTCTTTCCCAAGATGCCTCCCCAGAGGGCTGGATTTGTGGGTGGGCCGGCGGCTCCCCCACTCTTCACTTTCTTTCTTGGAAGGGGCCAAAGGGTGGGACCGGCTGGGGAGTCGCCAGAGGGGGGGTTTGGGGGGATGGGGCCAAAGTACTCCTGAGGGGAGGGAGGGGGCCCAAGAGCTGGGAGCGCTGTGGGGTCTCCCCCCCAACTCAGCCGCTCAGGTGAAGCCTCCCAGAGGGCATCTCTGCCAGGGAACAAGAGCGCCGACCTCCTGTTTTATCACCTCCCAGCCCAGGCCCAGCCCACGTTGGCTCAGCACACACCCGCCAGGAGGGAGAGAGAGGAAGAGGAGGAACAGAAGAGGCGGCTCTCGCCCAGCCAGACCTCCCAGAGGCAGGGCAGCGCCAGCCATCCCCCCAAGGGCCCAGCAGGGATTCCTTCGCCTGGGCAGGGGCAGAGGTGGCACTGCCTCCCTCACTTTGGTGGCCGCCCCGTGTAATTTGACACTTGGATCTCCAGGACGACCAACAACAGAAAAGCTGAAGCAGCTGGCTGTCACCAGCCAGGAGTTCCACACGCTCTGAGGAAGGCGCCCAGCAGCGGGTCAGGAAAGAGGCATTTGAGAAGGAAGGAAGAGGTGGTGGCTGGGCTGAGGACAGGCCCAGGAGGCTGCTGGGCTCCCCGGGATCTGAGTTCCTAGGTGAGTGGTGCCAGCCATGGATGAGAGGAGTGGGGGTGCGCGGCCAGGGTCTCCTGCCCCGAGGGTGGAGAGCCACCGTCTACCGCGAACAGAGAGGCTCACGGGGGTACAACATGGTCATGGTCTCTGGACAGCCTGTTTAAACGTGGGCTCTCCCTTCTACTGCTGGCAGCCCGGTACGGCAGGGACACGGGCCGAGGCTGCAGCTCTCTGCTCCAAGTGCTTTCCTCCCTGCTTGCTAAGCAGGCAGAGGGGCCCCGAGTGCCTGCTTACTCGGCAAGTTAAAGCCTGTTCTATTCAGGGGGCTTAAACAGGGGATTTGGCTGTCCTGGCTCCGGGGAGGACGGCTGCTTGCTCACGGAGCCTCCCTTTTCCCCAGGATCAATGCAGAGCCCTGGGTGTGCCTGCTTTCTCCCCGTGGAGGTGGCTCGGGGCAGAGTCTGCCCCGCCAGTTCGTGCCCCCCAGGATGTGGTGGGACCCGCAGTAGCTCTGCCTATCTGTGTCCTGCATCAGCGTGGCAGCCGCCACCTCTTGTGAGGGGCTTGGCCCGCTCACTGCCAGGTGTTCTCAGCTCAGAGTTAAAGCCGGGTACTCCTCCCTGGGCCCAACTGGAATCCCGTGAGCTCCCAAACCTTCGTGAATGCTGCACCGGAAGCACGAGGGCCTGACTCTAAACCCAGGGTGGGTGGGATGAGGGCGATGGTGCTGAGGCCGGCGGAGGACCCGCCTGGCATTCGGCGCTCTGCCGGGTCACTGGAACGCTGAGCCCAAAATGGCTCTTCGAGCAGCACCAGGAGCAGCCCCCTTGGGCAGGGCCCCATGAACCGAGGCTGCCCGTTCTTCTGGCCTCCCTGTCCCCACGCTAGGGTTAAAGTCTCTCTTCCCCGCCCCCCAGATGTTTCCCCCAAAGCAAACAGGCTAGTATCTACTTAGAAAGAAAAACAACAATCCAGGGAAAAGTGGAAATCAGGGAGCAGTCCAAGCGTTCTTGGCTCTTCAGGGGCGGTGGGACTTGGCCAGGGTTGGCGGCTGAGGAGACTGAAAGCCCCGCGCCGATGGGCCAGGCATGGCAGAGAGGGGCCAAGCGCCGGTTCTGTGCTGGAGGCAGCAGGCAGGGCTGGGAAAGGGGAGGGCGCGGTGGTGCGCCTGGGGCTACCCCTGCTGGCTGGGGTCTGTAAGGCAGGTGGGTGGGGAGCAGAGTCCCTGCAGGCGCAGCACATGGGTGGTCGGGGTCCCCTGCACACAGGCGCTGAGCTGGAATAGGGGGGTGATGCCTAGCTCCTTGGTCTGGGGGTACCACCACCAGCAGCAGGAAGGCCTCCTCTAGTCCTGGAAAACCCATGAGGTTAGGGAAGCAGGACTACTCTGGGTTCAAATGTCTACTCCCCAAAGCAACTTGGAGCCAAGGCAGAAAAGGGCATCGTCTGAAGGCTTGACGCAGTGTCCAGTGGACACCTCCGCCTTCGTGGTCAGGCTTCTGGACCCTGCAAATCTGCCACAACCATGGGTTTGCCTCATCAGGGCTGTTTCCCAAACAAAACAGGGCCCGGTGGGGCAAGAGTGGCTGGCTATAAGCCACCACGACAAAATGACAGGGGCCCAGAGCTGTCAGTACGCCACTTATCAGTCACGCCCAGGCCGGTCTGCTGCCTGCTCTCCTTCACAACGGGCCTCTGGGGTTGGAGTATCGGTTTTGCCAGGAGGAAACAGGGAAGCTTCAGTGCCCAGTGGCAGCTGTCAAGCCTGCAGGATGCCTGCCTGCTCCGTCACAAGGTCCTCTGTGCCAGAAGATGCCACACAAAGGAACGTTTTCTGGTCCCTCCAGCTCTGCCCGCTTTCACCTCTGCCCGCCTCACTTCTCCCTCCATGTGCGCCCACTGCAGCCGTGGTGCACCCTCCAAAGGCTCCAAGAAGGGCCATGCAGGCAGCCAAGGTTGCTCTCCCTTCCTGGGGCCGTGGGAACCACTTGCTTTGGCCGCCTCCAACCAAGGCACTTCGGAGCACAGGGCTGGGATGTACTCCGATTTCCCTGGTTCGCTGGCAGGAAGCAGTTTGGGAAGGAGAATGGATGACCTTCCTATCTTCTTGAGACAGACCAGAAAGATATACGCGATCATCGGTACCTGCTCTGGGCTTCCCTGTCTTCCTCCCTCCAAACCTGTGAAAGTAAAAGGGACAAGCAGCAGCCAGCCTCAGAGCACCTCCACTCCCCAGGTCACAGCTGGGAACACTTACAGACCGGGGCGCCCTACAGAGCAACGGCCGGGGAACAGACGGCATGGTCACTTGACGACGGCTGGTTATATCGGGCACCAGGCATCAGGCAGGCCCCAGCCTCGCTTTAAATAGCCCACTGGGAAGAGCGCCTGTGACCTGCTGGAATGTGTCTCCTCCCTCTTATGAGAACAAGGTCCCTCCAGCTCCCACGGTCCCCACTAAGGTTTATTCTGCTCAAGACCAGGGTGGAAATGGCAGCACGTCAACTGGAAAAACAAAGGGGGTTCCCTGTCAGTCTTTGGGGCAGAACCTCAGGTGTCCAGTGGCCCCGTTCCTGATCACAGCCCAGAAAGAATCAGGGCGCAGCCCGGGGCAAGACCCTAGGGGCTGGTACGGCTTGTTAAATCAGCTCACCAGAGGCCCGGGGCACAAAGACACAATGCCATCCACAGCCCCAGCCACAGCCTCCCCCGGGTGTGGACCGGCATTCCTCCTGGAGCAGCACAGGTCCCCTGGGTCAGACGCTGCAGCATCCTGACGTCACAACGCTCGGAAGACGTCCAACTTCAGAGCTGAAGCTTCTGACCAGTGAAGCCCACCTTTCTGCACAGCAGAGTAGCCTTGGCCCAACCCGGGTCCTCGCTGCTCTGGAGATCACACCCCTCAGACCGGCGGGGCTCCACGTTCCCTCTTGCTCACAAGCGGAGGCTTCCCCCTCCACAACCCCTCCCCGGGTCTTTGGACCTGGAAACCCGAGTGAAAGCGCCGCCCTGGCCCAGCTGGCCTCCACCCGCTTCCTCTTTCAAGGAGTCTCTGATGGCTACATTAGGCAATGCAGGCGCGGGGCCAATCAGGCTGAAGGAGCCAGACCACACGGAGACGAAGAGGGGAGGAGAAATGGTGCCCAAGTCCTGAGCCCTGTGCGAAGTCTCCTCCGGGGCTTTGCCGGGCACCTCCGTTCCCTCCTCTAGGAATGAGACCAGCAGGCGGGCTGCTGCACTCCTGGGAACACGGGAACTGGGGATATCCAGAGAGGCTCCAGAATGAGACCACCACCCTCCTGATGCAAACCCACTTCCCTGGTCAGAGCGGGAGGGGCCGGGGCTTGTTCAGTGTGACCAGAGGAGAGGGGCCCTATGCTTGGGGAGGAGTTTGGTGAACCAGAGGCAGACAGACAAGATCTGGCCTTTTGATGACGAGTCCCCTGTGGTTCTCAAAGAACAGGTGTGGCCCCAGCGTGGGGGTGAGGTGCCTGGATAAACGCAGTGCTCCAGACTCACGAGTGTGGAACTGCGCTGGTTACGCAGGGCACACCTACTGCCAAAAGGCTCTGGGGCCCTGGTCTCGGCACCGGGCCTTAGTGCATGGGCAGTGCCCTCAGCAGGCCGCATTGGGAGCTGACCTACCCTGCCAGCCAGAGGGCAGGCCGCCTAGGACAGGCTTCCACGAGAGCCAGCATGGGGCAGTAGGGGGCCCAGGCTCCCGGTCCCTCTGCGTAACCACAGAGGAACCACTTACTATCCCAGCTGTTCCCCGTATAGCAAGGGAAGCAGGGCTAGAAGATCTGTGGCATTCTGGGATCCCGTGCCCTTTAGGACACTTGGAAACCAGGATCTTGATCTCCTTTGCAGAAACATGCTGACCCCAGGGTGGGGCATAAGAGAAGACAGGAGGATCTAACTCCAGAAGCCGCCCACTTCCGATAGGAAACCCGCTAATCCCCCAGTGACCCACCGGCTGCCCGCTACCCTTGAGGGGACTTACACCACAGCTCCTGGCTCCAGCCTGCCCCACCGCCTGCCTTCACCTCACACACCAGACATCCTAGGAATGCGGGACACAGAGGAAGGTCCCCAGACAGATGCCCTACCTGCCAGGATACAAGGGGGTACGACTGCCCCCAAAGGCTTCCTCGATGCTCCGATGGTGGCCAAACCCCCTACCCGAGGGGAATCACATGTGGGGCCCCCATGTGTGCCAGGACCTGCGCTGGCCGCCGCTGTGCTCCCAGGAATCAATCCAACAGCCTTGAAAGATGGACATCTCCTCTCACATAAAATGAGGAAAAGAAACAGACTCAGAGAGACAGAGACGTGTCCATGTCACGGAAGCAGGAAGGAGTCAGCTGGCATCAGAACAACATTCCCTGTGGGGCAGCTGACCGAATGAGGACAGTTACCCTGCAGAAGAGGGGACGTGGGATACACCCGCCAGCTGCCATCCAGGACCCGAAGGCCCACGAGGCAGAAGAGGGGTACAAGTGTCCTATGTGAACACAGGCGGGACCAGCAAGGTCAGGAGGAGGTCCCACCTTCCAAAGATCAGCACTGTTCCAAGAGGGAAGAGGGCAGGCTGTCATAGCAGGTGGGACCCCCCCCCCGCCCCATCTCACCGAGAGGGGCTTGGGCTCAGGCGAAGGCTGCAAGCCAGAAGGAGTGCACGGGGCCAGGAACGGGGTAGAGAGTTCAAGCAGAAGACCTTCAAGGCAGTTCTAAGACGGCTCTACTGTGACGGAAGTCCCAGCAGTGACCAGCTTCCAAGACTGCAGCCATCTGAGAACCACCTGGCCATAGCCCAGGATGAAGTGACAGTAATTAGATCTACAGGTCTGGCATGAGCCCCTGACACCTGTTACCCTCTCTGGGATCAGAGCCGCCTTAGGTGAACAAGTTCAGGCTGGTTGGCACAGGCTGTCCCTGGTCCATGTCTGAAGAGCTACTGGGTCCCTCATGTCCACTGAAGGGGAAAGACACTGAGGTAGAGTGTGCTCCCACTCAGGCTCAGCCTGGACCTTGCCCTGCACCCTGCCGGCACCCTTAGGAAAAGGCTCTCAGGGGGCAGAGGGCTGAGCTGCCACATACCTGGGGCAGGGGGTGGGGCAGAGGGGACTCTCCTGGTTTGAGCCAGCAGGGGAGGGGCTGGTAAACCAGCACTGGGACGCCTGATCGTATCCTGAGAGGACCCCCTTGGGTAAACCTGCAAGGACACAATGTCATCTCTTCCTCCTCAAAGAACACCTATAAGTAAAGAAGTCGGGCTGGTGGGAGAGGCAGGGGGCCCCAAAGGGACTCAGACCATCTCCCCGTTAGCGCTGACCCTAGCTAAAAGCCCCCATGTGCCTGCTCCAGGAACCTGCTCCTTCTGCCCCACATATGACAGGACCAAGAGCTCCAGGCTGGAATCCCAAAGCCCAGTCTCCCCACTGAGAACCCAGGCAAGGCACCTGAAGTCCTGAAGGACCCAGGGGTCACCAGGGGAGCTATGCCAGCCCAAGGCCCCCCCAGCAAAACCAGGAGTGGTGCCTGAGACAAAGGAATGTAACCGTGAAGTCACCCTACCTCTAAGTCAGGAACCCTGGCCAACCGTGGCGAGCGGACAGACTGCCCCTGTGTCTGGCTGAGCCCGGCAGCCCCCACGGCGGGGCCTCAGGCTGCCTGCCGTCACCAGCTTCTCCCACCACAGGTGGTATCAGCTGGGTGGGGGCTGAGGGCCATTGCTGGGTCTGGGCGGAGGGCCCCAAAGGCTCCCTCCCTGCTCAGGAGCCGCAGGGGTGCAGGGGTGAGACCTGACTAACTCGTTCTGCGGGCTGCAGGTGGGTGGGGACCCCATCATTGCTCAGCACGCCCGACAGGCGCCCAGCAGGAGCCAGCGGGAGCCCGCAGGAGCCTGGCGCACCATGGCAGCTGCCAGCTTTGTGCAGGAGATGCGCTCCATGGGTGAGAGGTTACTGCTCAAGCTACAGAGGCTACCCCAGGCCGAGCCCGTGGAGATCGTGGCCTTCTCGGTCATCCTCCTTTTCACAGGTAAGCTGGGGCTCTCGCTTTCTCCCCAGTGTCCCCGGATGTTTCTGGCATCCGGGTGAGACCTTGGTGCTGGCCAGAGGGCTGGCTAGGTGTCCCCCAGACAGAGGAGAAGTGGATGTCCTTGGGGGAGCGCCAAGGGACTGCCCTAATCCTCCACAAGCTGCTTCGGTGATGGGGTGGTGCTGGAACCTGGGCCCAGAGGCAGCCCCGCATCCCAACGAGGGATGGAGGGAGCGAAGCTGTGGGCAGCAGAGGCGGCATGATAGGGAAGTTGGGCCCAGTGGCCGGCAAGGGGACCCCCAACACCTCTCACCAGACTATCTTTGGGCAATGAGCTGGCACACCTCCGGAGGGGTTTCTTTAGAAGTCGGGTGTGTGTTTTCTCTCTGAGAGCCCTCTGCTTCTGTCTCCTCCTCCCCAGCTACCGTGCTGCTGCTGCTGCTGATAGCCTGCTGCTGCTGCTGCTGCCCCGAGCGCAGAGGCAGGAAGGTCCAAGTGCGGCCCATGACCCCACCGTGAGGGACGGGGATGAGGACGAGACCCTGGAGAGGAGGCTGCCGAAGCCATGATCCCAGGTGCCACCTGGCCCTGCGGCCCGCAGGCCACCAGACCGCGATCCCGTGGCCCGAGCTCCGGCCCTGCCGGGGAACCCGCCACCTGCAGCCGCACCAAGGAAACAAGCGCTGGTACAGCCCCCAAACTCTGACCTGCCGGTGAATCCCGGGGGGCCGAGGATGAGTCAACTGTTTCAAACACAGAGTAAACATGAACTGGAACTTTCCCAATCTGCACCTTTTAACAAAACACAGAAGCAGGGTTCCCAGACTCGGACGGAGAACAGCCCGCACCTGTGGGGAGCTGGCCCTCAGGGCCTCCACGCCAAAGAGGGGCTTTGTGAACTAGCGACTGGATCCCGAGCTTCCCACCAGAGCGGTGGCGTCGGTCTGCTCCGGTATTTGCCCGTTTCTTTCCCAGTAAAAGCTTTCTGGTTATGTGTTTCTGCGGCATCAGACTCCCTGGCCTGGGCACTGTGCTTCTGAAGGGCAAAGCGCCAGGATCCCAGGGGTGTGGCCGGTGACTGTCCTGCCCAGGCCTCCGCACTCCCTGTGTCCGGGAAAGCTGCAAAAACACACAAGCAGGCAGGAATGCCACGCAAGAGGGAGCAGGGGAAGGGCGAGGGTGGAAGTCCCGTCGGCACCAGCTGCTGCTGAGCTCCAGCTCCAGAGGCCCCCGCTGCCGTGACGGGGTAGCGCCTGCCTGGGTGCTGGGCTCAGGAATGCCACCCCACAGCTTCCGCCACCAGTTACTGTAGCCGGCACACCCCACACCAGTGGGCTCAGGCCACCGGGTCTTCCCACACTTCTGGAGTCAGAGAAAAGAGGTCAGGCCCCTACTGTGGTCCGTAACCTGCATCCTGACCCCTCGGTCCTCTCCACATCGTGTGCCGGGCTGTCCGGGTGCCAATCCTCACGCTACCACTCCCCGGCTGCGTGAGTGCCCGTTAGTGATTCGACCTCCCCACGCCACATTCCCTGCCCTCTGAGACTCTGCTAACCCCGGCAGCTACCCTCTGGGGTGAGCTTGTGAGAAACTGAGATGACCTACAGCAAGCGCTTGGAACAGTGCTGGGCATGTGGAGGGATGAGCCATCGCCACTGTCCGCCCGCCCCTCTAAGCAACAGCAACGTGGACCCATTTTAAAGATTGGCCCCGCCGCAATGTACCACCACAGTCTCCCTCCGTTCAGTTTTCTCTCTCTTCCACAGGAACAGCCCAGGTAGAGCTACCAAACCAGGAATGGGGAAGGGGGTGACCAAAAAGCTCTCCATGGTACCTCTCCCTCCATCCCTACTGGTCCGCCAGAGCCACTGGGGTGGAGCCCAGTCTACCCAGAAAACAGAGTGGATCAGGGATGCCAGGCCCTTCTCCCCGCTCCCCTCCATCTCCGGCTGACAGGCAGGTGTGAGAAACTCGGGCTGGTTTCACTTCCTGGTGTCCACTGACTTGTCTGACGGGTTTGGTTTAGGTTGAAGACCCAGAGAGGAAGTCCTTCCACACAAAAGAAAAGAAATTCAAGAGCCAGGCTGTAACCTCCCCACAAGAACAGGATTCAGAATAACAGTGCTAATGAGGAGGATGGTGAAGGTCTCGGGTGATGATCAAGTTGGCTAAACTTCCCTGAGGGCTTATGTGTGCTCGGCCACTGCCTAAAGCAATTTTTAAAAAATGCATTTTATTTGAGAAAGTGAGGGAGAGCAGAGAGAGAGGGAGAAGCAGGCTCCCCGCTGAGCAGAGAGCCTGATGTGAGGTTCAATCCCAGGACCCCAAGAGCATGACCTTAACTGACCAAGCCACGCAGGCGCCCCAAGCCTAAAGCATTCTGATGCAGGTGATTTTGTGCGATCACAGCAGCCTCAGTGCCATGGGTACCATTATTATCCCTATTTAAGAGATGACGAAGTTGAGCGTTAGGAGACACTAGGTCACTCCCCTAAATTCAACCAGCTAAAAGTGGCAGAGTCAGCCTCCGGGCCCAGCCCACCCATCCACAGAGCCCCTGCTCACCACTGCTCACCACGCCCAGGCCCCGAGGCTTCCCAGCTGCAATGCGGATAAGGCTCGCACCCCATTATCCTCCATCAACCAACCTTAGATCCCACACCCCAAACCTTCTGAAAATCACCTCCCTCTGAGAGGGTGGAGCCCAAGAGGTCAGAGCTAGGGTGGGGCCCAACTAGGTCTCCCTCCCAGAAGGAAAACAGGGCAGGTGGGAGGGCCCCAACAGCTGGAGGGGCCCCAGGAAGGACAACAGTGGGGCAGTCCAGTCCCCTTGTGACTCTCCCGTCAGCAAGTTCCCATCGGTACTAAAGAATGGCCCTTCCTGAGGGCAGCAGAGGCTGTCCCTCCTTGCTGGCAGAGTCTGGCTCCGTGGTCTGGCTGCCAAGAGGTGGGGACCACGGGCCGTTTCTCTGGCATTCTCCTCCTCCTAACTGCGGAGCCCCAGTAAGATGCCATCCCGGCGCTGCTGGGAAGGCTGACTCCTCCCCACTTGGCAGCAAACCGGCCCACGCTGAGCCCCACCACTAAAGGCTCCCCACGGCACTCCTGGGCAGGCTTCAGTCCCACTCAGCTCAACAAGTCAGGTTGGCTCCAGCACGAGGGCAGCCCCGCACACTCCCAGGACAGGGCTTCTCTGGAAGAGGCAGGAAGAGGAAGCAGCAAGACCCCGTACTGTGGGAAAGGACAAACAGAGGTGCAGCAACAGTGGCCACGGAAGGGGAGGCCAGCAGGCTGTCTGCGCCCCAAAGGGCATCTGGCCATCACAGTCTCCATTCCTGCCACCAGGCCCCCTGGAATAAGCCACCCCCAAGTCTGCCTGCGCACACCGCTGCACTGACTTCCCAGCCTCGTCAGGTCGGCGGACTCTGGCCTCACCTCCACAGGAGCCTCTCACTTCCTCCAAAGGTCCACACTTAAGATTCGTGCATTTTCCCGGCTTTTAGGACTTACCAAAAACCACCACAGAGTCACGGGTGCAAGAAATTTCATTAGCAAGACCTGGTAGAGAGCACATAAAACACTCTTTCTCCTAAATCTGTATTCTCAAGCATTAAATTCAAGGGCAACCTATAGTAAAAATCTTCACGACATAGTTGCCCATGGGTAACACAACTTCCAGACCAAAAAACTGAGAACAAAATAATTTTGTTCTCAAAAGTAGTTTCCTCACTGTCCTCAGGACCGGCTGCCTGCCATGAAACACTGTGCCCTAGTCCTACGCCTTCCATGGTCTTCCTGCCTCAACCTACCCTCACGCTGAGGGATCCCCTCAGCCCCCAGGCCAGGCTACACCACACACACCAACAGTATTCTCCACCTCTTCCCTTCATGAGAATCATTTCTGTAGAATTTTCTGGTCAGGGTCAGCAATTAATTAAAAAAGTCGGTTCAAGACCCTTTTGTGTACACGACCCAAAAGATTCCCCCCACATCTCGTTTTAAATGGAAACACACACGTGCACATTCCTTGGCCAGTCTGTCTGCCGTAGGGCCAAGGCCTTTCCTCCGAGTGTGGGGTTTGCTGGCCAGAGAGTTCCTATATTGGCTTTTTGCTAACTGTGGTAACTATAAAGCAGAACAAGAACTTAAAGACATCCACAAAGAAATCAACATGTGAAATCCTGGATTTTTGCAAAATGTTTCCAGTTGTCTTGCCACATCTGTTTTGAAAGACATATTGAGTGATTCCAAAGTCATTCCAAAGTAGTCACAGGTGCTTATAAACAACTCCCCCCCCCCCCCCCCTACCCCCTTGAGGGGCAGCACAGAGCAGTGCTCAGCCTGCAGCAGAGCCCCACAACTGGGTTTAAACCCGCCCCCCCGCCCCCCAGGTTACTTCTCAGCTGGATGACCTTGGGTAAGTTGCTTCACTCCCGTGCCTGCTCCCCAGCTGCAGAACTGGGGTTTCGGGGATTCCTGTTGCTCCACACTTTTATGTAACATTAAGTGTGACTATGTCATTACAATAACAAGGACAAGTGCCACAAACAGGTTTGGGAACAAACAGCTGACTCCTGATAAGTATCCAACTTCACGACGGAGGAAGTAGGCGGCTGTGCTAGAGACCGGCCTGTTGGCTGGGAGCATTCAGCAGCCAAGGGCACGCGTCAGGAGGTTTTACGGAGGGAAACTCGAAACATCAGGTGAGCCCAGGACAGTTACGGACTTCACTGAACTCGCTCATCATGCACGTCCTCCAACCCCGGCTGCAGGTTAGCATCGCCCCGCCAGCTTTACAGAGCACGAGGCTCCTCTGACTGCTCAGGGACTGAGCTAAGTGATACCAGGCAGGGCCCAGATGATTCTAAGGAGCAGGGCTGAGGACCAGCACGACAGAGTTGAATTCCGGGTGGGCAAGGCCTGCCTCCCTTGGGTCACAATGGACATGAGGCACCCAGTGTGGTTCCTGGCCACACCAGGCACTTGAATCCTAACTTGTAAGGAATACATGGTGGTCTCCAGGTTTCCATTTCTGCTTCCTCCCTGCCCTATCACACCAGTGGGTACGAACCGACCACGTGAAGCAGCTGAGAGGCTGGCAGAGGCACTAGGGAGAAGGTAGCCTCCGCAGGACTCTGGGGCCTCGACGGTGATAAACACCTCCACAAAGAAACTCGTTCCAGGAGGCGCCAGCTGGGGCTAGTTAACCATTCACCAGGCCCCCAGCACCGCAGGAAGAGAGCAGCCCAGGTGCGGCTCCAGCCCGGGGCTTCCTGCGCTCTGGCCGGGACCTCCCAGTCCACAGGCTGGCAGCCAGACAGAGGAGAGGCAGACTGGTGGCCCGAGGCAAGGGTCCCGGATCCAGTGTCCTTCCCCGCCTCACCCCAAGCCTGAGTTCTCTCGGCGAGGACGCCTGAGCATCCGTACCCTGAGCAGCCCCCACAACGACATCACAAAAGGGACAGAACACAGCTTCAGGGGTAAGTATGAAAGGCAGAAGGGGAAGGCAGTTGCTGGGCAACAGGCCCTAGCCCACCTTTGTCCGCTCCCGTGACAGCGATGAGGTCCGGTCAGGGCCACTTGGCCATGCCGACACCTTTTCCTCCCAACAGCTGCTGCTTTGAGTCAGGGTGTGGCTCGGGCCCCCAAAGTGTGGGCCCGCAGGATTAGCCTGACCGGCCCGCCCGTCGGACTCGGGAGTGTTACCAGCAGAATCAGGTAGTGACTCCTTCCTTCTCGCCGCTACTCCCCTCAACTGGCCACCGGCCCGCAGCCTGCCCGCCTGAGCTGCTTTGAGACCACCTACTTGTTTCCAGCTGCCTCCAGGGGAGCTAGCTTACCCAGGCCTCAGCTGGAGTCAGTCCACTCCTCGACTCCGATGCTTATCTCTCAAAATGCTTCCCAAATGTCTGGCAGTGGAGGCAGGGGAAACAGCAAGGATCTGTAGCAGTGCGTTTTAGATTCGAGCTGAGTCGATCTCAGCGATGGGGAGCTCCTGTTCACACCAGGGCGTCAAGCCCGAGGTCCCTGCAGAGGTGGGCCAGCTGCTCTGAGACGGCTCCAGAGGATCAAGTTGGGGGTGGACAGCAGCGCCTGCGACAGGGCCTGGGAGAGGCCCCGGCACTCAGGGCCTCCATCCCCTCTCTTCCAGGTTCACGTGGGCAAACTGACAAACCGGAAGCTCATGTGGAATGATGATTTCTGGCAGAATCCGTGGGACCAGGGGGGCCTGGCAGTGATCAGCTTATTCATCACCATGATCCTGTTTCTCATCGTGTTTGCCATCGTGTTTGGTTTGCTCCCTCCACTGGGGAAGGTCAGCCGGTATGAAGAGTCATGACCTGACTTTCTGGGGGCCAAGAATGCCCCACCTGTCAACTCTCAAACACCATGGACCTTTTCTTCAAAGCCCTTTTAAGAGTCTGCAAATTATACATATGTGTTAGTGTAATTAACTAATTAACAAATGTGATTATCTGATAAGTGCCTGTCTTCCCCGCTGAACCCACTCTCTGCTCACCACTGTAACCCCATACCCAACGTGCCGGGTGCGCAGTCCATTTCAAACAATATTTGCTGGATGAATAAATCAATGAATGAATAAATGACCAAACGAACGGATAGACAGGAGGGCTGTCGGCTCCCCCAGACCACAGTCCCCAGACAACAGCGCCCAATTCAGCTGTGGCCCAAACATTAGGCTGTTCTATCTCAGACAAGGTACAGAAGCCTCAAAGATGGAAGTTGTTTCAACCTAATGACCGTTCTTTTTAACGCTCAAAGATGGAGAGCACCGCCCCAGAGTGAACAAATGCTTGTCATGGCCACGGCTCAGAGAACACAGCTGCACGTGGAGAAGAGAGGACCACCACTGGATGCCCGGCCTTGACCGCATCCATACTGACCTGAGTGTCTATGCCACTGGTCCCAGAGATGCCCAGGTATCCCTCACAGGGTCCCACAGCTCCCACGCACCCCAGACCGTCCTACAACACCATCTTTGTAAACGCACCTGCCTCTGCCAAAGCCACCATACGGGCCTGGCCCTGGCTGCCAGGTGCCCTCCCTTAGCAAACAGCTGCTTCCACTAAACCACAAACCGGGACTATTCTTAGAAAAACAGCAAATATTTGGTGGGGAACAGGCGATACACCATTTACGCCATAAAGAAACATTTTCTTTTTTACCCAAAGAGCACTTTCACATTCAGCCACAACAGTGGTTTTTTTCTACCCCAGGCAGTCCTGGAATCTGGAACCCTCGCATGTAGCACACGAGGTAGGAGAGATGAGGCTGCACGTGGCACAACAGAAGGCCCGTTGATGCCGAGACCCCCGGAAGCACAGAGAAGCCCCAGCTCCTCAGCAGGACGCAGGAGAAATGAAGGCAGGGGCCCCTAGCAGGATCTGTCCTGTTTCTGGTTGGCCACAGCCCAGAGGGATACAACAGAGCTAACCCTTTAGACAGTCCCCCGGAGCCTCAGACGCATCCCAGAAAAAAACCTGGCAGGGTTACTTCCAGCAGAAGGGACCCTGACAATTAGCAAGGACACGCAGCCCTCTCATTCTCAGCCTTTTGCTCCAGCAGCCTGAGAGGGCCTAATTTAACAACGCCCAGTACTAGTGCCTGAAAAGGGCTCTGAGCAAGACGGCTCTGGGCAAGGGTGCCAAGCACCTCTGCTGGGTATGGCCGAGCCACACAGACCAGACCAGAGACTCAGTCTCAGAGGAGCCACCAAATCATCAGTGAGGAGGGGGTGGGAATCAAAACACATGGCCCACATAAGTACCGCAGTTTCTAGAGGAGCGCTCCAAACATCCGCTAGGTACCAGGTCTGTCTACTTACTCTGCTCCAGGCTTCAAAAATCCAGTTGTGCGAAAACCAAGATGGTACGTGTATATGAAATGCTCAGTCACTAAAACTCGGGAGACCCAGGATTGGCGGTGTCTGTCTACTGTGAGCATGGTGACCGTGACCTCTCTCGGGATAAGCCTATTCATCTCTAAGTCTGAAGCAATCACTTCTGCTTCATCAACCTCACAGTGTTGTTCAATGGGGTCTGGCGAAGGTGAGTTTTTTTAGACCAAAGGGCCACATGCATGCAAAATGCTTCCAGCTTGTCCAGAATCATCCAGGCTGTCCCTCATGTCCTGAACCTGTCCTGCCACAACCTGCCTGCTACTGAGCAGCCAGCAGGCTCAGTCAAGCCTCTGCCACCAGCACAGACAGATAAAACAGAGAAGTGGATTCCAAGTAGGCAGGCTGGTGTTACATGAGAAAAGCTGACTTCTCTCCAAGCTTATTATTCACCCGCAAGAGATAAGGTAGGTCAAGCGGCTCTTTTTGGGTCCAGGATAAAAGTGACTCCTACTCAGCTGAAGCCAGTGGTCCAGCTCAGTGTCAAGTGACCACCACAAGGCTCATGGGTCAGAACCGACCACGTGACTCATGAGAGGTCACCTATGGGACCAGCTACTCCGGAAGTGGGTGGAGTGGGGTAGATGGACGACCCACCAAAAGACTGAATGTCTTCACACTGCTAGTTTCTGGGGCCTTCCTGGCGAGGATACTGACGTCCAGGCTGCCTGATGGGAAACGCGCCACACGGGAGCCTTCGGCAGGGAGCACGCCCTGATTGCCCAACAGTGGTCCTGCATCAGCTGGTTCACTGGCAGGTGCTGGCGGAGGGAAGACCTCACTAACACGGTGCTGCACATATGAAATAAGTCACTCACCCCAGTTCTTCACAGAAGGTCACCAGGGCATCAAAGGCCAGGACAGCAGCTTTATCAGACGCTTTGTTCCCTCTCTTTTCCTGGAGACAAGAAAAGCCCACTTAGCAAAAGTCTGGTATAGTTCAATTACCTTGCAGCCTAAACGATGATGAGGGACAAGAATACCAAATGACAGCAAGCAAGCCATGTATAAAATGGTGTCCCCAAACCATGCATCAGAATCACCTGAATAACTTTATTTTTTTACTTTTAAATTTTGTTTATTTTTTTTGGTGGATAGGAAAGCAAGGTTTATTGGGTGATAGCAAAATGATAGTACAAAGCTCCCAGGGACGGCGGGGACCTGAAGGGGTTGCCTTATTTTATATTTTTAAAGACTTTTTTTTTTCCCCCAAGCAACATCCACACCCAACAAGGGGCTTGAACTAACAACCCCAAGCTCAAGGATTACCTGCTGTACTGACTCAGCGAATCAGACATACCCCACATGGATAACTTTCAAAAAGTGAGCTGGGGCCCATACCCAGACTACTGAATTTAACTTTCTAGAACAAGAGCTTTGGGGAGTTTATTTTCAAAAGGCTGCTCAGGTGATTCTCATGCCAAGGACCCAGGGACTGGCATTTGGGAGCCCTATATAATATGATCCATTGTTTCCTTTAAGATTTTACTTTTAGGGGCGCCTGGGTGGCTCAGTGGGTTAAGCCGCTGCCTTCGGCTCAGGTCATGATCTCAGGGTCCTGGGATCGAGTCCCGCATCGGGCTCTCTGCTCAGCAGGGAGCCTGCTTCCTTCTCTCTCTGCCTGCCTCTCAGTATACTTGTAATTTCTGTCAAATAAATAAATAAAATCTTTAAAAAAAAAAAAAAAGATTTTACTTTTAAGTAATCTCTACACCCAACATGGGGCTTAAACTTACAACTTTGAGATCAAGAGTCCTCCACCAACTAAGCCAGCCAGGTCCCCTAATATCATATGGCTAATTTAATAGTAAATATACGCGCCAGTGTCTTGGATTTGCAGGAACACACAAACCTCTGTGTTTACAGGATACATACTACAATGTGAGCAGTGATTTCTTCTGAGTGCTGGGATGCATTATTTGCATTTTTGTACATGTCTTTGTCGAAGTTTCAAAAAATTGTGAAATATTTAAAAATACAGAAAAAGGAAACAACAAATGTTGGCGAGGATGCGGAGAAAGGGGAAGCCTCTTACAACGCTGGTGGGAATGCAAGCTGGTGCAGCCACTCTGGAAAATAGTGTAGGGCGCCTGGGTGGCTCAGTGGGTTAAGCCGCTGCCTTCGGCTCAGGTCATGATCTCAGGGTCCTGGGATCGAGTCCCGCATCGGGCTCTCTGCTCAGCAGGGAGCCTGCTTCCTCCTCTCTCTCTGCCTGCCTCTCTGCCTACTTGTGATCTCTGTCTGTCAAATAAATAAATAAATAAATAATCTTTTAAAAAAAAAAAGAAAAGAAAAAAGAAAATAGTGTAGAGGTTTCTCAAGACATTAAAAAACAGCTAACCTATGGCCCAGCAATTGCACTACTAGGTACTTATGCTAAAGATACAGATGTAGTGAAAAGAAGGGGCACATGTACCCCAATGTTCATAGCAACAATGTCCACAATAGCCAAACTGTAGAAGGAGCCGAGATGCCCTTCAACAGATGAATGGATAAAGAAGATGTGGTCCCCATACACAGTGGAGTATTACTCAGCCATCAACAAGGATGAACACCCACCATTTACACTGGTGTGGAGGAACTGGAGGGGACTATACTTAAGTGAATCAGTCAAGCAGAGAAAGACAATTACCATATGGTTTCCCTCACATGTAAAACATAAGCAACAGAACAGAGGACCATCGGGGAAGGGAGGGAAATCTGAAGGAGGCAATCAGAGAGGGAGACGAACCATGAGAGCCTGTGGACCCTGGGAAACAAACTGAGGGTTTCAGAGGCAGAGGGCGGGGAGTAACAGGGTGATGGGTATTGAGGGCACATGCTGTGATGAGCACTGGGTGTGATACGGAACTAATGAATCACTGAGTGCTACACCAAAAACTAATGCTGTACTATATGGTGGCTGAGCAAAATAAAAAATACAGAAAACAATACAGAAAAGGAATGAAAATATAACAGACACTGATACCTGAGATCTCATCTACTGACCTTCTGCTTCTAGAAGGTGAATGAATCATCCCCACCTCCTAAACACACATAAATACACCTTCTCTCTCTGCCCTCATTCTGCCAATCTGTTTATATCACAATTTCTTCTGAAATCGTAATTCTCCTTATGGTGAGGAAACATTCAGGGCTAAACCATGTGGCTACTTTTCTACATTTCTTATGATCACATATCCTTTCTTATACAACTTTGTTCTCCCAAAATTAATTGCTGGTTTTTGTTTTTCACTTAAATTTTAGTGTATTTCAGGGGTGCCTGGGTGGCTCAGTAGGTTGAGCCTCTGCCTTCAGCCCAAGTCATGGTCTCAGGGTCCTGGGATCAAGCCCCACACTGGGCTCTCTGTTCAGTGGGAAGCCTGCTTCCTCCTCTCTGTCTCTGCTTCCCTGCCTACTTGTGATCTGTCAAATAAAAAAATAAAATCTTCAAAAAAAATTCTAGTGTATTATTACTTCATCCCCAAATGCTGTGATATAATGAAAAATTCATGTCAACAGGGGCCAAACATGGCAGGTTCCACTTATATTTTTAGAAACCTCCCCCTGCACCCTTCTGTCCCCCTGGTTCAACTTGAACTGCCCCTCCCTGGGCCTGGCGCACAGCTGAGACGAACCTTCCATGGTGCCCAGGACATTCCTTTGCCTGACTCAAGTCAGATCTCTATCTTCCCCTTACTTATTACTACCGCCCTCATGGGGGACATTCTTCAGTACCTTCTCCACAGGAGGGAGTTTCTTGATATCTTGCGTCTAAAATGTCTTTTTTTTAACCATAAAGTTTAATTATATTAAAAAAAAACTGAGTAAATAACTTTCTCTGAAAAACCATATTGACTCTCTGTAGACTGCAATTATTTGGGGGGCGGGGGCTGGTAAGTTAAACTGCCCTATTTTTTTTTTTTAAGATTTTATTTATTTGACAGACAGAGATCACAAGTAGGCAGAGAGAGAAGGGGGGAAGCGGGCTCCCCACTGAGCAGAGAGCCCTATGCGGGGCTCGATCCCAGGATCCTGAGACCGTGACCTGAGCCGAAGGCAGAGGCTTAACCCCACTGAGCCACCCAGACACCCCAAACTGCCCTATTTTCTATTCTGAAAATCTTAAAAAGTGCCCCCTCCTGTGATTACAGAGACACACATGCCCCAATTGGCTGAGAATCAACACGAGAAAGACAAAAGCTGGGTGCCTGGGTGGCTCAGTGGGTTAAGCCGCTGCCTTCGGCTCAGGTCATGATCTCAGGGTCCTGGGATTGAGTCCCGCATCGGGCTCTCTGCTCGGCAGGGAGCCTGCTTCCTCCTCTCTCTCTCTGCCTGCCTCTCTGCCTACTTGTGATCTCTCTCAAGTAAATAAATAAAATCTTAAAAAAAAAAAAAAAAAAAGACAGACAAAAGCTGCAAAGCTAAGAGCATGCAACAGAGTCTAAGAGAGTCTCAGAAATACCCCAGTGGTTGGAACGTCTGGCTGGAATCTGAACTTCTTTTCAGTCATTTGTCTTGCTCCATGTCTACGGAGGCACACAAACTGAAATTTCCCTTTCCAGACGCTTCTCTGCGCAGCTCACCCACTTCCTGTAAGCCGGCTGTCTGTGGCTCTCAGGAAATCTCCCCGGAAGGTGCCTGCTGCTTCTCCATCAAAGCAAGCAAAAGCATTTCTGAGGACATCTTCCGATCTGTGTCACTTAGCTTTTCGCCAAACAGTGAGAAACACGGTGAAATCTATGGGCCCGGAAGCTCATTCATCACAGTGCATCCAGATACCCACCAGCTGGACTCCTCCCCGGGGAGACAAGCATATCACAAAATCTTCCTTGTCAGTGAAACCCTCTCTGTTCTGACCCATCGTGATGAAGGCCTCTTTGAATTCCTGACTCTGTGACCGGCCAAACAAGGGGAAAACACTGGACGTTGAGCACTGGGGGTACTTCTTGGTAGGCCTGATCTTTGCCCTTCACTGGACATGGCGATTAAATCCCTGCACAGCTGGGAGAACATGAGCACTTCGGTCTACCGCCCTGCTGCCACCACCAACGCCCTTCTGCTCCCAGAGCCTGTAAAGACCAACACTTCCGACATCCAACCTCTGCTTAGCAAAGCGGAAGCTGTAAATGTCTTTAAACTGCCTCAAACTTAACTGGCTGGCTGGGTTGGAAATTCTAGGTTGGAAACGGTTTATCTAGAATTGGAAGGCACTGCTTCATTGTTTCTCCTTTCTGATATTATGACAAAGAAAACTATTGCTGTTCTGGCTCCCAGCCCTCCACATACCTCTCTGGAGGCTCTGGATCTTCTCTGTCTCACGTGTCTTCCTGATAAGCCTAGCGTGAGCTCTTATAACTCACTGTGTAAGTTTTTTTTTTTTTTTCCACTGTGTAAGTTTTAAATAAACACACTATACTTCATCACCTCACCAAAATCTTTTGTCTAATTTGAATTTCAGATAAAAGGGACCAGTTTAAAAAAAAAAAGGTGGAGGGAATCAGGTAATAGGTGCTCTTTGTTCCTGGCAAATACCAGGTCCACACAAGGCCCCTTCCTTCCCCATCACAACTTGTACTCACGTCCCCTACCCGTTCAAAAACACCATTACGCATTTACTATATTCCGGGCACTGCTCTGGCCATCACAGATCCATAGGAAACAAGAGGTCCCTGCTCTCGTGGAACTTACATTTCAACAGAGCAGACAGGGAATAAACAAATCTCTAATGTCACACATTAATAAACATAATTTCTTTTTCAAAAAGCAAGAGAAGAGCCCTCGGGCACTCAGTTATGCCTACCAGCCCCCTGGTGAGCACGTGCTGTAATTTTATCCCTGCTCGTGGCCAAGTGTTTAGTTGTTCCAGTGTCAGTCCCCGTGACCAATTTTACCACACAGCCCCTCCAGCACATGAGCTTTTTTATTCCAGGTGATTCAGTCCCAGAAATACAGTATCTGGGGAAAAGGGTACCTGTATATTAAAGCAGAACAGGGGTGAGCCTGGATGGTTCAGTAGGTTGAGCATCTGACTCTTGATCTCAGGGTCCTGGCATCAAGCCCCGCAGTGGGCTCTGCTCTCAGCACACAGTCTCCTTATCCCTCTCTCTCTGCCCCTCCCCCAGCTCTTGCTCTCTCTTAATTATCTTTTTTTTTTTTTTAAGATTTTTAAAATGTATTTATTTGACAGAGAGAGAGATGGCGAGAGAGGGAATACAAGCAGGGGGAGTGGGAGAGGGAGGAGCCGGCTTCCTACTAAGCAGGGAGCCCGATTCGGGGCTCGATCTCAGGACCCTGGGATCAGGACCTGAGCCAGAAGCAGACGCTTAATGACTGAACCACCCAGGCACCCCTCAAATATCTTTAAAAAAATAAAAATATAAAGTGCAATAGATATTGCTAGAATGCTTCCCCACAAAAAGACTGCAACTATTCCAGGCAAAGTGCAGGTCCTCTCCGGCATGTACTCACTAGCCACGAGTGTTAGAGCCCTTTGGTGCGTGTGTCATGTGTGTCATTCCGCCGTAATTTGCACTCACCTGATGGCCACTGAATTTGAAAAGTCTTTGACATGCCGTCTGAACGAGCTTTTCTGGGAACTTGCTTTCACATACTTTGCTTTTTCCCGTCAGTTATCGAAATCTCTCCATGTACCCTCAACTTCAACCTCTGGTTTGCCTTCTGCATAACCAGTTTTCTAGATTTGCTGTTTATATACTGGCTTTGTTTATGGTATCTTTTGCCACCTACATTCTTTTCATGGGTTCAGGATTTTAAAAGTTCAAGAACTTGGGGCTGCCACCCGAAGAGGAAACCACCTTTAAAAGGATTTTACAGGGTTGCCTGGGTGGCTCAGTGGGTTAAAGCCTCTGCCTTTGGTTCAGGTCATGATCCCAGGGTCCTGGGATCGAGCCCCAAATCGGGGTCTCTGCTCAGCAGGGAGCCAGCTTCCCCCTCTCTCTCTCTGCCTGCCTCTCTGCCTACTTGTGATCTCTGTCAAATAAATAAAATCTTTAAAAAAATAAAAAAATAAAAGGATTTTACACCACCTTGGAAGGCGCCCTCCACCCTACCCATATGACAGATGACAAACATCTGATTGGGTGACAGGCCAGGGAGGATTAATCAGATTAAAAGAGCCCAACAACAAGCCTATAAAAACCCCTAGATTTAGAAACTCCAGCAGTGACCCTCTCCGGGTCCCCTCCCTCCCTGGGAGCTTTGTACGATCACTTTGCTATCACGCAATAAACCTTGCTTCGCTGCTCTCCTCCTCCCCCCCAAAAAAGTTCAAGAACTTTAATTCAAATACTTACTTTTTTAAAAGATAGCTTTCTGAATTTCTGATTTGCATTACAAAACTATTTCAAGCCCTAGGTTATACATTGGAATAAAATGTCTTGCAAGACATTGTTTTTTACATGTAGGTCCTCAATCTGTCTTCTATATATAAAGCGCCAAACGGGGTACTCTCCCCTTGTTCCAGAAGGATGCCTGCACCACCTCTCAGACACTGCCTTCATTTTTCCATTAAATTGAGGTCTGGCTTCATCCATATTAAACTCTCATATGATCTGGGCCTAATTTTAATTCCCTTGTCTGGGCCACTGCTTATGGCTGTTGTACAAGGATCTGGGGACGGCAACACCCCAGGACACTCTGACACCGGGTCGAGCTCGCCCTCTTCACCGTTCTTCCCGCTCGGACTTTTTCCGGCTGTTCTTGGGCACTTATTCTTTCACATAAGTTCTAAGATTCCACTCCCTGGGAGAGGTCTTTTGGGATTTCAACCGGAACTTCATTTATATGAACTCTGAGGTGAACTGACAGTTTTACGTCTTCCCACTCAGTTTTTGTACCTACTCAGAGCTTTCCACAAGATATTCATTTTCTTGATCTAAATCAGTAGTTCTCATGCCTGGCTGCATGTTAAAACCAACTGGGGAGAATGTTTGTTTTTTTTTTTTTACGTCTCTTTAAAGGCAGTAACGTTTATGCCTAGATATTCTATAAGTTTTATTCTTAAATATTTTTTTCCTTTCCATTCCTAGGTATTCATGGTCATGTGGAGAAAAGTTAGGCTTTTTAAAATATTTTCCTTATCGGTGCCTGGGTGGCTCGGTCAGTTGGGTGTCTGCTTTTGGCTCAGGTCGTGGTCTCAGGGTCCTGGGATCGAGCCCCACATCGGACTCTCTGCTCGGCGGGGAGCCTGCTTCTTCTCTCTCTCTCTGCCTGCCTCTCTGCCTACTTGTGATCTCTGTCTGTCAAATGAATAAATAAAATCTTGAAAAAAATATAAATTAAAACTAAATAAAAAATAAAATATTTCCCTTTATTCAGCCACCTTACCAGGTTTTCTTATGAATGCCAGTAGATTTCTGGCATTGCAGACATTTGTTGACATTTCTACCTTGTTTTCTATTCTTTCTGTCCCTGTGGGTTTATATATTATTTTGTCTTTTTAATGTCATTTTGGTAAAGATCAGATGCGAGTACTTGTGTACATTATTTCTCTATTTTAGCATTCACTATTTCTTAATATGGAAAAGTCTGCATGTATCCATTTACAACTTCACAAATTACGCTTTGGGACACTTTATCCATGTTGGTTAATGTAGATTTACTGTGTCATTTTTAACTGCTTTAGACCATTCCACTGTGTGACTAACCCACTGTTTACTTATCCAATACCCTACACGCGAAGAGTTCATTATGACCGAGCTGCAGCAAACATCTCCGTGCATCTCCATACACATGACGACTTGTTTATCTAGAAGGGGAAACACCGAACCACAGAGCCCCAGCACCTTTCCATTCCTTTTCTTTCTTCAAAGCAGTCATACCAGGTCATGTCCCTGACACCACCGTGAGTTCCCCTTTCCCCACACCCTCACCAACAGTGACTGTAAACATGCTGTATACTGTTGCCAGTATGACCTGTATGAAGTGACAGCTCATGACCTCCTCTGCATTTCTCTGATTCCCAAAGGAGGCTGAGCAACTCGTCATACCTTTATTAGATATGCTGGTTCCCTCTTCTGTGAAATGCATACTTCTTGCTCTGCAGCTGTTTGCCTTTTATAGACTGACCTGCCGGAGTTAGTTCTCTACGTATGCAGTCAATCATGTATATTGCAAATACCTTCCCCAGCAATGGCTCATTTCTCCACCTTGTTTACGGTGTCTTCTGTCATACGGAAATTTTTAGTTTGAATTTAGTCAAATAGATCATGCCTTCCTTCATAGTTTCCACTTTTAAAATCTTGACATGCTCTTCTCTTTGCCAAGGAAACAAAATATTTTTCTTCAATATTACTTTTTTGAGGTTTTTACTCCACCTATAATTCACATGTGTATGGTATAGGAGGCAGGAATCTGACTTTATCTTTTTCCAACACCAATTATTCAACACTGCACCCTTTTCCTGTTGATTTATGTCTCCTATCAAATATCTAGTTCATTTACATACTTGCGTCTATTTCTAGGCTCTCTGTAAAGCAAGTACAACCAGTTTAAAAAAAAAAGGCTGAAAACAAAACAAAGAACTTTCAACAATATGGGAAAATGCTTATGTAACAAAGCTAATTAAAACAAGGCAGGATTGGGACTCCTGGATGGCTCAATTGGTTGAGTGTCTGACTCTCGATTTTGGCTCAGGTCGTGATCTCAGGGTTGTGGAGCCTGCTTAAGATTCTCTCTCCATCTCTCTCTCCACCCAAACAAAACAAAACCGAAAAAACCAGAAGGCAGGATTGATCTTGGCTATGTAAAATAAAAGGCCTACAAGAGATCGCACTAAGACACACCAAATGTAAGGGAAAGAGTCTAACCTCGTGGCTGCGAACTCCATATTCACCAGCATACCATTTCCCCCGCCTCTATATCTCCTAGCCCTAGGAGTACCCCTGTAGCTTACAGGAGCTCCATCTGGGTTCAGAAATAAGATGTGTGAAATTGGAGAGTGGAGGGGGTTGGACAGAAAGGGGTCCTGCTGTCCAGATTTACCTGGAGTTTTGCTACTTCCTTCCTGATCAGGAAACTGACTTGGTCCCGGTCGTTCCTGGAGTAATAGAGACGGCACCAGGAAGGCTTCCCGTCCCTGCCTGCCCGGCCAGACTCTTGGTAGTACCCAGCCATAGACTTGGCAATATTCCAGTGAGCGACAAACCTGAAGGATCCAAAGGGACAAGCAGCGTGAGCTGTGGCAGAAGAGCTGAGGGAAGGAGTGATCAGAATCAGGGAAACAGGGCTCTCAGTGGTCATCAAGAACAGGGAGGCTGGCAGGTTTCTGAATAAATGTGGCCAAGACTCCGCACCCAATCAGTAGGCTTTCCTGCCATGGAGTGGCCCAAGTTAAAGGCCACAGCAGGGGCGCCTGGGGGCTCAGTGGGTTAAAGCCTCTGCCTTCGGCTCAGGTCATGATCCCAGGGTCCTGGGATCGAGCCCCACATGGGGCTCTCTGCTCAGCAGGGAGCCTGCTTCCCTTCCTCTCTCTCTCTCTGCCTGCCTCTCTGCCTGTTTGTGATCTCTGTCTGTCAAATACATAAATAAAATTAAAAAAAAAAAAGCCACAGCAGAATTAAAGGGGGCAATTCCAGTCCATATGAGAAACCAAAACTCTCCCAGTCATGGCCCAGAGGAAGAGCACTGGGCTTAAAGAAACAAGAAGGTGAGGCCACTAGGGAGCTGCATAACCTCGAGTAAATCCCTTCACCCTCATGGCAGAGAGGGAGAGATAACATTATTAAATACCTACTATGGGCCAGTTTATATATTTGTCTCATTTAACTTCACAGTTACTATCAGGTGAGATAACTCCATTTTACAGACAATGAAATGATTCAGGAAGATGTGTACAAGGTGACATAGCAAGGGGACAGCAGAGCTAGGATTTGGGCCTAGGGTTGTCAGACTAAAGTTGGCCCTAACAAGCCACAGCCAATGCAGGGTCCAAACTCTGCTTCCGAAATCTGTGTTCTCTTAAATGTAAGCACGTAGACTCATTCCTCCCCTGACCAACCCAGCTGGTCTTAACGAGCACCAAAAGTGCTCTGTAAATCATACAAGGCATTATTGTTGGTGTTAATCAAAGCAAAGGGCTTCCGGCGGTAGCTAAAAATGTCTCTGGAATGTTAGGTGGGGCTAGAGGTAAAAGACTTCCCAGCAGTTGCCAGGGTGGGTCTAGGAGGCTGGGATGTACCCGTCTCTTCTAGACTGTCAGTAAGCAGTAACAAGGAATGCTGGGTAACAAGCCATTGCCTTTGATTTTCCACAGGGAGCATTTTTAGATAGTCCATTCCAGCGAGGGAACTGGGCTGCGTTAATGGACGGGCCGATGGCTGCATGTTGCCCTCTACTGGGGGATGGCAGAATCTGCTGCACAGTCCCTGGAGAGTGAGCCGCACAGCACCTGTCACCATGTGGGCTATGCACTGTGGATTCTCTCCTGGGGCCTCCTTCCCCTCTGGCCCTAGAAGGACCATGTGCACTTGGTCCTTGAGGCAGAGCACTAGGCAGCCCACTTGAGCCAGGGCCCAACTGGATAGGGAAGGCAAGAACCCTCACTCACCTGACATTGGCTTTGTCCACTCCCATCCCAAAACTAATGGTTGCGACAATGACAGGGACCTTCTCCTCCATCCACTCGTTCTGCACCAGTGTTCTTTCGGAAGCCTTCAGCCCTGTGATGGAGGGGAAGGTGACGAAGGGAGCCCGTATTGCCCCTGGAATCTACCTCGGGTTTGCTGCTGTATTGGGGGCTACACGCACACCCGGAATCCATCACTTACCAGCTATATGGCCCTGGGCCATGCACTTCACCTCAAAGACCCTAGCCTGCGTGGAGCACAGAGCACTCCATAAGCGTCAAAGCCCAGATTCAACCCCAAGTCCACTGGCCTCCAAAACCTATGCTCTTTCCATAACACCAGTACCTGGACTTCTAAAAACTCCTCACCTGCTGCTGGAAAGGCGCAGGGTGAGAAAAAAAATTCAGGAGCCATAGTTCTCATTTTAGATCTCATTTGTGTCTACATTCCTTTTTATGAACATAAGGGAATCGTTTTAGCTCTGCCTGGGTATCCGGAAAAAGAGGGCAGACCATCTGAGCATCCAGGATCCTTAAAGAACCAGAGGCCCATGGAGAGGCTTCTGAGATGGAGGCAGACCCCACGGCCCAGGCACCCCTCACCTGCATGGTAAGCCTTGGCACTCAGTCCCCTGTAACTGAGCTCCGTGGCCAGCTGTTCGCAAGCCTCTCTGGTCCTGCAGTAAACAATGCCGCAGCCGGACAGCAACTGAATGAGGAGACACAGGAAGAGAGTGAGAGTTAAGAACAGAACAATCTGTCCGTTTTACTGTGGCCTCCTTTAAAAGAAGCTCTCGCTCTTTCTCCTGTCAGACCCATAGGTTCCTCACCCCTTTACCAGCTTTCTGTCCAAGAGCCTTAAGGCAGAAGTCCCGCAGGTTCCCGTAGGGATCAGAAAGCAGCTCTTTGAACTGCACGTCATAGAACAGGTTGGCCCGAAAGCAGGGAGTCTTGAAGGTGGCAACTGGCTGCTTCAGGTGCAGGGCAGCAAATACATCCTCTTGGACTTGCGGGGTGGCTGTGGCAGTCAGAGCTACACACGGGGCATGCGCCAGGCGGGAACGGAGGGTACCCAGACGCAAGTAGTCAGGACGGAAGTCGTGCCCCCACTGAGAAACACAATGAGCTTCGTCCACCACCAGGTAGGAGAGCAGGTGACGGGACACCAGTGAGTTCAGCGTGGGCTGGAAGGAGGCCGAAGCCGCCATCTCCGGTGTAATGTACAGAAGTTTGGTCTGTGGCTTTTCTCGCTCTAGATCAGAGAGCAGCTCCTTTTTCTCCTGTGCTGAGAGTTTAGAGTTCAGGGAACTCACTCGTACCTTCAGAGCCAGCAAGTGATCCACTTGGTCCTGAGGTAACAAAGGAAACAGTTCACTGAGGGGAGGACCCGGTGGTCAATGTCACCTTGGCTCGCTGGGCATTTCCCAGCCATAAACGTCCTTCTCCCAACCTCCAAGGTCTTCTCTGTGCACACGATTACAGGAGGTGCAGTGGTTGAGAGCACAGAGACTAGAGACAGACAGTCCTGGCTCTTTCTGACTCACTGAATCACCACAGGCTCTTTGGCTGGCTCTGAGACTCTGTTCATCCTGTAAAACTGGCAACTACCTAACAGCATAGCTGTTGGCATTAAATGAGATTTTACATTGCAAAAATGAAATGAATGCACATGAACCATTGAGTTCAAAGCCTGAGACCTCGCAAAACTCACGAAGCACTGTTCCTATCACTTCGTTTCTCTTCGTGCTGGATGGCTTTTAACCACATGGCCACACTTCCTCATTTCTGATTCTGTCAGCCCATCTGCAGGCCTTAAATATACCCAGAGGTGCAGAGCAGATGCTGACAATGTCCCAGCCCGTTTAGATCAATTTCGCTTTCTATCCATCTGCATCTTCTAACCTGTCAAAAGTGCACATGTGTGTCCATGAGTGAGTGTCTCACTCATATGTGTATACAGACATAGTTCCATACTCCTCTAGGTGGAGAGTAACAAAGGAAGGTGAGAGACCTCAGGCCATCGAGACACAGAAGACTCATTTATAACCCTCCAGAGTGATATACACTACTACTACTGGAGCTCCCACATTTGGGCAATTCAGAAACCCAACAAAGAAAGGGAGATAGGCAAATCAAAGAAAATAAAAGGGTAAAGACCAGGGTGCCTGGATGGCTCAGTGGGTTAAAGCTTCTGCCTTCAGCTCAGGTCATGATCCCAAGGTCCTGGGATGGAGCCCCACATTGGGCTCTCTGCTCATCAGGAAGCCTGCTTCCTCCTCTCTCTCTCTCTCTCTCTGCCTACTTGTGATCTCTATCTGTCAAATAAATAAATAAAATCTTTAAAAAAAAAAAAGGGTAAAGACCAAATAAGAAGTGACATTTCCAGCTGAAAACAACAACAACAAAAACAAAACAAACCTTCCCCTAAACTTTTTGGGCTACCATCTTCACTCCCCTAAGCCTCACCTGAATCAAAGCAATTAGTGGAGAGATTACGATGGTGATGCCTTTGGCCAACAGAGCAGGGAGCTGATAGCACAGGGATTTTCCTGCCCCTGTGGGCATGCACACAAAGACATCCTTGTCACCTGCAAAAAGACAACAACACTTAATAGTTCCTGCCTGGGGGGGATCTGGGTGGCCCAAGCAGTTCAGTGTCTTTAGATTTCAGGTCAGGTCATGATCTCAAGGTCATGAGATCAAGCCCAGCCCCACTTCAAGCTCCCCTCTCAGTGGGGAGTCTGCTTGAGATTCTCTCCTTCTCCCTACGTCCCTCCCCACATTTGTGCATGAGCACACTCTCTCTCTTGCAAATAAATAAATAAATCTTTAAAATAAATAAATAAATAAATAAATACTTCCTGCCTTTTCTCTTTTACTTCATCAAGGCTGCTGAAAAATGAGAGTATAGGAAATGCACCTAGCAGAGTGTCTGGCACATAGAAAGTTCTCAATATGATGCGAATTTCCTTCCCATCCTTCCTGTGTAAAGGGAGAGATCCAGAGAGATGGAAATGGGCATAAACCATTTCCAGTAATGGCAATAACAACCATGAGCGTGCGAAGTCTGAGTCTGTTGGGATATGCATGATGGAATTGAATAGCCATGAAAAGCTGAGTATTTCTAGATGAGTGGGCCCAGCTGTGGAGACAGGGAAGCAGCATCACTTAGAGATCTTTTGTTTATAAGTGTTATAATGTAATTAATATTACATTGTTGCTTTCCTCTTGACAACCCCCATTTTTCAATGTATCTCAGGTTTACAGTATTATTACTGCCTCCTTCCCTACTTAGGACCCAGGTCAGTCTTCAAAAAAGGGCTTAAAAGGGCATTTGGGTGGCTCAGTCCTAAAGCATCTGCCTTTGGCTCAGGGTCCTGGGATCAAGCCCCGCACGAGGCCTGCTTCTCCCTCTCCAACTCCCCCTGCTTATGTTCCCTCTCTTGTTGTCTCTCTAACTCTGTCAAATAACCAAATAAATATATCTTATTTATTCATTTTTTTTTTTTAATAAAGGGGGGTTGGTTGGAAGGTCAGTGGCTGGATTAGGTTATTCCTGCCACGCCCACTACCGCCCACACAGAAACCAACAAGAATTGAAATCTAAGAGTTGTTTTCTTTTTTTTTTTTTAAGAGTTGTTTTCAAAGGTAATTGCCAATGCTGGTATGAAATGGAAGAACCAGAAGAGCTGGGTGATTCTGCCAATAAAACTGAAAGTTTTAAGTGACAAGTCTACAAGATTTCCAACAATTAGGGACCAAGGGTGGGAAAGTAGGAAGGGCTGAAAGGAAGGCTTTTTGAAGGTGGCAACTGGCAATGCTACAGTATACAACCAGCACAAATGTACACGCAGGTAGTTTGGCAATGTTACCTCTCACTACGGCCATGGTCGCACTCTCCTGTAAAGGTGTCTTAAAAGAGTCAAACCCAAAGACCTTCTTCAACGTGCTCCGGACTCGACGTTCAGGGTCAAAAGAAGGGCGGGTGCTCATCTTAGCGACAGACCGTGGCCAGAAGTTAAGGTAAAGGCGATGATCCTATGATGGCAACGAAAACCCTCTGTTCCGCTTTTAAAATACTGCTGCTCATTTTTCTCTAAGTAAAATTTGCTTTATTCCTCTCAAGCAGTATATTATTTCCAGCTAAAACAGCTCCAGATGAACAGCCTCAAGCAGCACATTGCCGGGCAATTAACATCTCCACTTTCACGCTCGGGAAAACAGAAACGCTGAAATAGCCCATCCATGATACAGCCCAGGCTAGAAATCAGATTACGAGAAGAAACTCAAACTGTATCTTTGGAATAATTTGGAGAAGATGGAATTGTTTTTCTAAGATCCACCTCCCGCTCCTTTTATAAGCTCTGGTCTCACGGCCATTCTTCCCCCAGAGCCCCGACCCCTTCTTCCGACCTCCCGGAGGAGAATTCATCCCTCTTCCTCTAAGCCCCAAAGGAGCTCCACTCCTTTCTCCCTTCCCCCAGCCGAAGCCTCCCTCTCTTCACCCCAAGATATGAGAGCTGGGCGCGGGCCACCCAGGAGCGAAGGACTCTTGCCGGGCCGCCGCTGCCCGCCGGTCGGGAACTACTCGAAGACCTCCATAAGCCACCCCAAATTCTGAGGAGCCAAATGGCTGGGAATTGTGTCAGGGAAAACCCACTCAACTTTATCTCTGTCGCGCGGTGATGACGTTTCAGCAGCTCCGGGGCCGAAGGGCGGGGCCAGGCGCAGAAACGGCCCTTTTGATTGGTTCCTGGAGGGGAACCGGCGCGGGTTCTCCTGGGATAGGAAAAAGTTACCTTTCCGTACGGAAGTCGGCGATTTTGACTCGTAGAAGTGAAGCACTCTGGGATTGTGGGAGTAAGATGGCGGGGAAGAAGAATGTTCTGTCGTCTCTGGCAGTTTACGCGGAAGATTCAGAGCCCGAGTCCGACGGCGAGGCTGGGGTCGAAACGGCGGGCGGCGCGCCTGGTGAGGCCCGAGGAGGGAACTGGAAGGGGAGAATCTGGTGTCTGCTCGGAATGCTGCTCACCTAGCAGAGCGGGAGGGAAAGAGATGGTCATTGTGCCCCGAGTATGGGGTCCGGGAGCCTCGAACCGCGATCGAGACTCTGGTTGGGACAGACTAGACGCTCTGGAATAAAAACGGGCCATCTCCTTCCGTTGATTCGATTATTCTGCCGAAACTTTTGAAAGGCTCAGTGCCGGGCAGCGTGGGACAGAGGGGTGGATGGAGAGGATCCAAAGCTACCTATTCCCTCCGGGTTCACTGTGTAATGGGGAGAGTGATAAGTAGAACGTACGTGGAGGTTGAAAAAGGTTGTGTCTTGTTAAATTTATAACTTCGCTTTAGGAATGTGCCCTAGACGCATCTTGGAGCCTTTAAAGATATTGTGTCTGATCTCGCTGATGAGGGAGTAATTCGTAGATTTGGGGTGGGATCTGGGCGTGGATTTTGTGAGCTTTCTAATGCTTCTCAGTGATTCGCTTACTTTGTGAGCTGTTAAAGGTCATCAGTGATTTTGTTGCCCAACTCAGTTGAGAGTCACCATGTTAGGAAATGAGAAGAGATTTCTTTGTGATCATAAGGCAGCAACTTAGGTATCATATCTGTGCCTTCCTTTTCTCCTTTGGAGGTTAGCTTCTCTCCGTTTTTTGTGGTGTCTTCCAGTTGGGAAGTTCTCTGGTGGTTTCCCAGTAATTTGTATCATTTTATATTTTTTTGTTGTTAGGTTGTTTTGGTTTAAAGGTAGAAGATGATTTTGTTTTTCAAGTAGTATGATTGGTAATCCCTTTGAGGGTCCCAGTTAAAGCTCCTGTTCGTAGGGAGGACACACAAAAATGAGGACAACGGAGTCCTTGTTTTGTATGAGAAGATAAGCTCTGGTGCTTCTGGTACAAGGTAGAGATAACCACATCAAAGGAGGTTTTCAAACAACTTGCAACAACAGTAGCTCAGAAAAGAGAAGGCTTCAACTGGCATACTAGGTGGATAGGAAGCATGAAAGAAAGACTTTGGCATTTGGTTTTCTGCCATGTTCTTTTAATGATTTTATCCACTAAATTGTGTTCTTTCCAAAGGCAAATTCTGGACCTATAGTCACTTACACGAGATTTAGGCACCCCTCTGATCTTCGGGGCTGGTTCTGGCCGCTCAAAATATTGTCTTCCATTTTTGTTTCCCTTCATTCGTTTTTCTTTTTTCCTCTTTTTCAGAGGAGAAAGGTGGATTAGTATCAGAAGCCTATGGAGAGGATGACTTCTCTCGCCTCGGAGGTGATGAAGATGGTTATGAAGAAGAAGAGGATGAGAACAGCAAACAGTCGGTAAGTAAATCTGTTCCCAAATCCAGAGTTGCTCAAAGTACCATTTCATTTGGCAGAAACCTTCGAACTGTACTGACAGTGTTCCATTCCATGGCTAACGTCATTCCCCTCTGTTCCCCTGCTTTTTGTTTGGTTTCAGTTGAGGAAACTGGGTTGGATATCAGTAGTTCTGTTTTGAAAACAAAACTTGTTTTCATCTGGACCATTTTGTATTAACTTTTGATTTGAAATTGGGGGGAAGAGATAATGGGCTATTTCGTTTAAGCGAGATATCAATGAGTGTTTCATATGGGTTTTCCCGGTTTATCCTAGATAGTTTATTCCATTTACAGCAATGCATTCATCCTAACTGGTATATCATTTATATCTGCAGTCAACTCTGTACTATTTTTAATCTTGGTTGGAACTTATTCAGATCTTTTGGTTTTTTAGTGAGATTAGGAAGGGAAATTATTTAGTTTTTTATTTGTGGTTTGATCCTTCTTAACTTCTTTTTTGATATTTTACTTGCACTTTTGGTAGGAGTGCCTGCCATTCTTGAGTACAAATCTTCCCGGACATTTAGTATGTGCTGGCAACAAGGAAAAGAGAAGTTGTGCCTTAATTAAACAGAAAGCCTTTGCATACATTATCACCTGAGTCTTAGGAGCCAAAGTTTATAACAGCTTGGAGAGAAAGCAAGGATTCAGCTGATGCTTAGCACAAAGACATACAGAGTGAAATCTGGATATAGAATCTGGTTATTCAGCGACACCTTTAACCAAAATACTTAATGTACTTTACTATTTGTTTGAAAGTTTTCTTGTGTATTCATATTTAAATATTAGTGTCAAAAGACGTTTTAAGTAAAACAAAAAAGCATTTTGTATTTGATGCTCTTTTGGAAGATATTTTCATGTCCATAGCTCCACCATTAATGCTGATAATTAAGAATTGACTAAAATTGTTTAGAAAAGCTTTGCAAATTGTTTTCTTTTCTTAAGTGCACCCATACTGGCTTAACACCATAACTGTTCTCTTAGTAAGTGTGCATGATAACGTTTCTGAAGTGTTGTTCCGCATTGCTTTGCTTAGAATTTTCATCATATTTAAGCTTTACATCATTCTAGTAAGATCCTCTCATCAAATCCCGATATAGACATTCTAAAATGTGATAGTATTTGGCCGAGCTACATCTCTGATTTTTGGCATGATTGATCTCATTTTAAGGAAATCATGGAGATTGCATTTAACCCTTTGGGCTCACTGGCACCTGGCAGGACAATTAAGTCTCGAAGCTATCAGTATAATTTGTTCGAGTCTCACGGGTGATGTTTATATCAACATCTGGGGCGCTACTTGGTGTTTGGGTTAAAGTGTAGCTCGATTGAAAAAAGCAATTTCAAATGAAACTTAATTTTTTCTTCCCCCTGGGTGTTAAGTTAAAGGCTCTTGTACTTTGGGGTATTCTGGGAACAGACATGGATATAGCTACGTAGTAGGGTAGCTGATCTTTGACCTTCAGTAGCCTTCCATGGAAGGGCTAGCCCATGTGAGGCTGTATTGCACGCTTTAGAGAATGCCTTGTTCACATGATTTGTGTCAGGCTGGCTGTTCGGATCAGGAGCAAGACTGGATAGAACGGGTCAGGGGCAGTTCTGTGAGTGCTTGGATGGAGGCAGAGTCTGCTCGGCTGGGACCCAGGAAAGGCCTGGTGTTGGTCTGTAGCCCTTCCCGGGGTCACTTGCCCTGGCCATTTGACGCCTGCTCTCCTACTGTTCATATAGCTGTGACTGTTCTGGGCTGAAGTGCTGGGGTGTGGTGGTGGGGTTCATGGCCCTCTGGCCGTGAACCATGTTATGGTAGGTTCATGGCCCTCTGGCCGTGAACCATGTTATGGTAGGTCTGGGCCTCATGTCCTTGTGTATATGAAAGGCAAAGGAGGAACAAAAGGTTCTCATGTTCCTGGTTTTAATCAGCGATATTTCATTAGAAACACTGTGTCTGTTTTATCCTGTGGGACCTGGTCTTATTCTTTTCTGACACATTGCAACCTTTTTCCATTTTTATATATGTGATTTTTAACTTGGGCATTTTCATCACTCTAGACTATGGCACTGCTGGAGTCACGACCTTGAGCTGCTGATGTTCTTTTCTCCACCCCACCCCCGGAACATCTCCTTTTCCCCTTCTCTTCCTCTAGTTCTGGGTCATAGGGCAGGGGAGGGGTTCTTGGTGGGATGGCTCCAGCCCCTAGTTATGCATGTGAGACCCCTCAGGCCCGCTCCTTTAAGCTTAATCCTCTAAATTCTTTGTCTTGTAGGAAGATGACGATTCAGAGACTGAAAAACCTGAGGCTGATGACCCAAAGGTATTTGGTGTTGGCTGTGGTGGGGTGGCTGGATGCAAACAAGGCATTGTAACATTGTGGCTCAGTTCCTATGTCTGGGCCAGCTCAGTCCCGCTAACACACTTTGCTAACACACTGTGCAACCACGTGTACATTTTCTGTGTTGAAACCAGCTTTCTAAAGAAGGGAGGTCACCGTGGAATGAGTAAGTCCTGAGGCAGCTTGGATTTTCAGCCTTGCAGATAGTGCCATATCTCCAGTCTAGAAAGGCGAGAGGCCTGGCTGAGCATAGCAGCCTGCCTCTGCTCTTAGCCAGGTGGGCTTGGTGGGGTCGCTGCGCCTGCAGGTAGGTTAGATGTGGGAATGTGTCTGGAATCAAGAAGCCGTAAGGGCTGCCTATTGTACTCTTCAGTTGTCTAGAAGTGAGGAAGGGCCAGGAGAGGGTCAGACAGCGTGAGGCCTCTCCCTGCCTTTTGGAAAAGCTGTACCTAATCCTTGTTTCCCCAGGCCCATGACCATCTACTTTTAGGTAAACAGAAAGGGCTTTCTGAAACAACATCGCCATTTCTTCTGATACTTCCCTCCCAGTAGCAGCTGGGAGTCGTTAGCAGCATTTCCTGTCTTGCTCCTTAACCTATTTTGATGTTGGGTAAGGGAAACCCCTCCCCCCCGCTCTCCCCACCCCTGCTTTGTGTCAGGTAAGCTTGCTGGACTGTACCCTGTGCCTGTTGAGGACACATTCTTTAGGGAACAAACATTTCTCTTTCAAAGAGAAAGTCTGATTCTGTCACTCTAGGCCTGGGGAATATGGGCCTAGTTTTGTGCTTAAAAGCTACTTTGAAACCAACCAAAGCCTTCAAGGCAACATAGTAGAATATAGAAAATTGTACCAAATTATAATCAAAACCGTAGTGTATCTGAAAACAGGGCACGAGCTGTTCCAAATTTGAACCGATTCTGTGTTTGGATAGAACTTTGTGCAGCCGTTCAGCTAAGCCCATGAGAGGCTGTGGATGGTACAGAAAACACATTTTCCCAAGGAAGAAAGCTTGGGCACCAGCACTCAGAAGAAAGAAAAAACTTGAGCCCTAGGTACTGCAAATGCCGCGCCTTTCTGTGCTAAGTTAAGGAACTCAGGGTTAGCTCATCCAGGCATTCTAAGCGTAAAACCGGAGGGCACACCTGTGGCCTGGGTCAAGGGCGGCCACCCCGCTGCTTGGGCTTGCGGAAGGAAAATGGCAGTGGTGGTAGTATCTTCTGTCTTAGTATTTGGGGTGTGAGGGCCTTCGAGCCCAGGCATGAGATAAGCCTGAGGAGCTGCGAAGTGCTGGAACTTCATTGTAGAGGAAGAAGAGGGTTTGTGGGACCTGCAGCCTTTGTGTATGTAGTGGCTGGCCTTTGCTTAAGGCTGGAAGGCCTCCTGGGGAAGTTGGCTAGAGAAAAAGGTACAGGCACTCTGCTGCCACCCCTTCTGGAATACAGCAAGCTAAACAGCAAATCCCCTGGGAATGAGGTTGGTGGTGAGGGGGCCAGAACTGGGAAATAGGTTAAAGTGTCTCGGGTCAGCCTTTCTCGGTACCATGTGAAGGTTGGGAAGACGTGTCTTTTTTTTTTTTTTTTTAAGATTTTGTTTATTTGACATCACAAGTAGGCAGAGGCGCAGGCAGAGAGAAAGGGGGAAGCAAGTTCCCCACTGAGCAGAGAGCCTGATGCAGGGCTCGATCCCAGGACCCTGAGATCATGACCTGAGCCAAAAGGCAGGGCCTGAGCCACCCAGGTGCCCCAAGATGTGTTGCTTATACTCAGCATTTGACTGATGCGCCTTACTGTATTTCATTCAGTCATTCGAACTTCGAGTCTGGTTGTGGCATAAAAAGTGTTCTGGAACAATGTCTGTTCTTGAGAGGCCCTCGGAGAGCAGCATGCAGAAGCCACTCTTATAGTGACTTGTAGTTCTTTTGGAGGATGAGTGTGGAAGGGGTCAGGCAGAGCTGTACATGTCCTTAAGTCCAAAAATCACGAGTGTTCATGGCACCGCAAGGACTGGGAAGTCTTCTGTGCTCCCCACGCCTTAGTCCTGGTGCTGCCTTCCTCTCCTGCCTGAGCTGGTCTCAGACTGTCTTCAGGCAGCAGCCTCCACCTCAGACCCTCCCAGTCCTTCATCCCTCTATTCCAGAACTCTGCTGGTGGCATGCTTAGTTGATTTTTAACTATATAGATAGAGATAGAGATAGAGTTATATATTCTTAAAGATTTATTTATTAGAGAGAAAGTCTGCATACACGTGGTGGGGGAGGGAGAGAGAGGGAGAGTCTCAAGCAGACTTGACTGTAGGGCTTGATCTCATGACCTTGAGATCATGACCTGAGCCAAAACCAAGAGTGGGACACTTAACCAACTGTACCTCCCAGGCACCCCAACTTTTAACAATATTTTTGAATTCCAAGCCTTCAATTTTGAATATTTCTACCTTAAATATATGAAGTTTCTAAAATAAGATATGTTACCAGGATGAATTAGAGGCGTCATTTATTTTGTTAGCAAATGGCTTGATGTCATTTCCGCCGGAACTGCCTTTCCCACCAGATGGCACTCCTTCCTGCCTTGGCTTTATTATTATTATTATTATTATTATTATTATTATTATTCAAGATTTTATTTATTTATTTGACAGATAGCACAAGTAGGCAGAGTGGAAGGGAGAGGGAGAAGCAGACTCTCTGCTCCCAGGACCCTGGGATCATGACCTGAGCCAAAGGCAGTTACTTAACCAACTGAGCACCCAGGCATCCCTTATTACTATTTTTGTGAAGATTTTATTTATTTGTCTGAAGGAGAGACTGAGAGCATGAATGGGGGAGGGGCAGGGGAGAGGAGCGTGGAGCAGGGCTCAATCCCACGACCCCGAGATCACAACTAGAGCTGAAATCAGACACTCAGTCAGCTGAGCCAGCCAGGCATCCTCTGCTTTAGCTTTTTAAAATCTGCTTTTCATTTCTTACTACAGCAGTTCTCAGAACACTTTGGTGTCTTTGCACAATTAAATACCGAGGATCCCGAAGAGCTTTACTTCATTTTGGTTTTATCTATTGGTATTTACTATTTTAGAAGTTAAAACTGAAAAAATTTTGGGGGCACCTGGGTGGCTCAGTGGGTTATGCCTCTGCCTTCGGCTCAGGTCATGATCCCAGGGTCCTGGGATCGAGCCCCACATCAGGCTCTCTGCTCAGCAGGGAGCCTGCTTCTCTCTCTGCCTCTCTGCCTACTTGTGATCTCTGTCTGTCAAATAAATAAGTAAAATCCTCGGGGGGAAAAAAACCTGAAAAAAATTTTTAAATAGTTGTTATTTTAAAATAACAAACCCATTACATATTAATGTAATACGTAATGTAAAGCACGTTTTAATGAAAAATAACTATTTCTGAAACTGAAAAAAGTTGATGCAAAGATGCACTTTTTCCCCTTGCGTAGGTCTCCTTAACATCAGGCGGCCATCTTGGTGCACAGCTAGGTTCTCCTCACTGTCCTGCACTCGCTCTGTTGCAGTGTGTTCTTTGGGTTGAAGTAGTTAAAATCTGATTTCACATACCGGTCACTGGGAAAAAATATTTTAATAGCCCTTTAGGTGATTGTGGATCTCTTCTTTGATATTTGATCCAAATTCAACAAGCAGTGGTTTCCCAAAAGTTACTCGCACCATGGAATGTGATACGTTCTCAGTGACCTTTTTTTAAAACTTTTCTTTTAGATTGTATTTATTTATTTTAGAGCGCTTGAGGGAGAGCACAAGCAAGAGGTGGGGCAGAGGGAGAACCAGGCTCCCCCACTGAGCAGGGAGCCTGATGTGGGGCTCAGTCCCAGGAACCCTGGGATCACGACCTGATCAAGCCCCGCATTGAGCTCTCTGCTCAGCAGGGAGCTTGCTTCCCCCACTCCCTGCTGCCTTTCTGCCTACCTGTGATCTCTGTCTGTCAAATAAATAAATAAAATCTTAAAAAAAAAAAAACAAACTTCAACTTCAATGCCCTCTTGCCCTAGCCTGGGCCATGTCAGTGCCAAAGCAGGCCCTTCCCTTGTTTTCTCTGGGTGAGCCCACACCTCCCTCTACTTCCCCTGTCCCATGGATCCCCTCCCCGAAGACTGAGCCTGTCACCGATTTCATACCCACTCGGTTGGCCCAACCAACCGAGCCACTGAAGCACCCCTGAACTTTTTTTTTTTTTTTTAAGATTTTGTTTATTTATTTAACAGAGGCAGAGCACACAAGCAGGGAGAGTGGCAGGGGGAGGGAGAGGCAGGCCTTCCGTGGAGCAGGGAACCCAATCCAGGGCTCGATCCCAGGACTCCAGGATCATGACCTGAGCCGAAGGCAGATGCCCAACCGACTGAGTCACCCAGGCGCCCCCTCAGTGAACTTTCTGTACTCGCTTTATTTAAGTCCCCGGTCTGCCTAACACTCTGAAGGGCTGTTTTGCCCATCCATGATATTCCATCCTCAGGCGCTGGGATTTGGGAAATGTTGGTTCACCGAGTTATGCGGATGTGCAGTGCTGTATTTTGTTTTCTTTCTTTCTTTTTTCTTTTTTAATTTATTTATGTGACAAACAGATCACAAGT